>NC_056732.1:939212097-939247097 GCF_019279795.1 Protopterus annectens
AGTTCCTCCCTCCAGGTTTCTCCTGCTTAAGGTCTGAAAGACCTCACAAGAAAGAGGGAGGAGTTGCTCTTCTCTATCCTAACTTTTTCATCATCATCCTTTACCCAAACTCCATTCCCCAATTCTCTGCAACTGAACTCATCATAGCACAGCTAAAACTAAATGATTTAAAAAATCTGTGCTTGATAGCCATTTACATCCCACCTGGCAACAATGTTTCTGTTCTAGAAGAAATATTAGCCTGGACCTCAAATAATATCCAGAGTGAAATTATAATTCTAGGGGATGTCAACATAAACTGGCTAGATCATACAAATCCTTCTCCAAATGCTTCCATCAACATCTATAACTTCACTCAGCTCATTACTACTATAACCAAGCCTAGCAACAATAATAACAATGGCACCTTACTTGCCTGGGTTTTAGTGTCCGATCCTGACAAAATTACTTCAGCAGGAACTCTACCCTGCAATATCAGTGACCACCTGCCCGCCTATATAACACGTGCCATCTCCTCAACTTTATACAATCACCAGTACAGACCCTTTAAACTGATAGCTAACTTCAACCCTACAAGCTTCAACAAAACATTAAGTAAAATTGATTGGAGCATTCTAAAGGATTTGCCTCTAGATGAAGCAGTTGAATTTTGCAGCTCAACTTTCCTCAGTATACTCAATAGAATGGCCCCCCTCTGGAATAAGAGAATAAAAGCAAATCACGCAATCTGGCTTTCTAGAGATACAAAACTTATGAATACCAGAGACCGAGCATGGAAAAATGGCATAATAGTAAAACCCCATAGATCTCCAGCATTTCAAACAACTCCACAATCAAGTAAAGTGTCTAGTTATTAATGATATAAAACAGTACTACCTCCAGATCCAAAACAATCAAAACTATAACCAAGAACATTTCTGGACTTCAGTCTCCACTCTATTAAACCCTGGCACCAAAAGCAATCCTTGCCTAAACCCTGACAAAACCCCTGCTGAATTAGCTACCCTTTTCAACTCCTACTTTATAGACACTATATCCAAACTTGCCTCCACCTTTCCTAAAAATACTCACAACAGCAACCCCATTGCAACACACCATACACCAGAAAAGCCTTCTCCCCAGACTTTCTCCTTCTCTCATATCACCACTTCTACTATTACTAAACTCCTGCTAAAACTCAAACCTGGTAGCACTGCCCCAGACAGCTTACCCCCAGAATACCTTCAAATGCCAGCCAAATCCATCAGCTGCCCCATAAGCATTCTCATAAATAGATCTATCCAAAAAGCCTATGTAGCATCCATTTGGAAGAAAGTTTATATCCTACCCTTACACAAGGGCAATAATAATTCAGACATCTCAAATTTCCGCTCTATAGCCATTCTATCTCTTATTTCTAAAACAATGGAAAAATGCATTCAAATTTAATTTATGGATTACCTTTCCCAAAACCAACTACTTTCCACAACAAGCATGGCTTCAGCCCTGGCCATAGTACTACAACTGCTCTCCTATCCTTCCTAGACACTGTTAACCATAGCCGCAATGACGGTAAACTTGTTTCCACACTCTTTCTTGATCTCTCTAAGGCTTTTGACACCATCTTCCATCCTCTCCTCCTTTCCAAGCTCTCACACCTTGGCTTGTCCACACCCATCCTTAAATGGTTTACCAGTTACCGCACAAATAGACAACAATCCAACAAATGGTTACACTCTTTCTCTCCTTTTCTCATTACTTCCACTGGAGTTCCCCAAGAATCCATCATAGGCCCCCTCCTGTTCAGTATTTTTATAAACGACTTTCACTCCGCTCTCACTCATGCATCTATAGTTCAATACGCAGACAATTCTACTATTATCTGCTCTGGTAACTCTGAAACCAAACTTTTGACCATCACCTAGAATGCTTTCTCCATTACCGAAACCTGGATGACAAATAATCACCTTGTCCTCAACCCAAATAAAACCAAACTCTTGCTCTTTACACCCAAACAAAGTACCACTATTAATAAATCTGAATTCATCATTTTCTCCTCCAAGACTGCCTTAGAGGTAGATTCCCATACCAAGTTACTTGGTCTAACCTTAGATGACAACTTAACCTTTGACCAACACATCCACAACACCATAAAAAATACACCAAAAACTTGGTACCCTCTACCGACATAAACACTTTTTTAAACTACTCTACTAGAAAAACACTTGCCCAAACTTTTCTCCTACCTTCCCTCCTCTGTGGTGCTGCCATTTTAACAAACATCCAATCCACATTAAAAACTAAAATGGTGAGCTGCTATAACAAAATTGCTAAATTTGTGACCAGGGCAAAACATTCTTCCCATCACTGTCACTCATTACAATCCCTGGACTGGCTAGAACTCCCACAACACCTCACATACATACAACTATCTACAGCACACAAATTCATCTATAATGCCTTCAAATGCCCAGCCCTGGCTTCACTTCTGACTCTTTATCAAACAAGCTCACCTATAAGATCTGAAAATCAATCACTTATCCAAGTTAAGAGACCTAAACTCCCTGCAGGCCAATACATTTTATCTAAACTCTGGAATGCCCTTCCATCTTCCCTCTGGACTATAAATAATGCCCCATCATTCAAAAAATCACTTTACCAACATTTCTCCTCTCAATGGCTATGCCCTTGCCCTATCCCCAATTCCTCAGTCACCTGATTCCTGACTTGACTCATTTCTCAGATACCCATACTCCCTGATTCCTTATGTGACTCATCTCTCAGATACCCACACTCATCTTCACTCTTTCTATTGAGTACTCACCCCCTAATTACAGCACAGTGTGCCTCATCCTGCCTCACATGGTGTGTAAAAAATTATGTGTAGATTATTATAATCTGTCTGTTATACTGAATACCTTGCCAAGCATCCAAGTCTTCCATAAAATATAGCCATACATTGTCTATGTTACTGTGTTACTTCTGACTCTTATATTGTTACTCTTGTATAGTGTTAAATGCTGTTATTAACAATCTAAACAAATTCTTTATGAACATTGTTTTTGGAGCTTTTCTTCCCGGGCCTCCACTGAAAATGGGCTTATAAAAGCCCAGTGGGCTTTCCTGGTTAACAAAAGCAAATAATAAATAAATAAATAAATACACATGTTTATTTCATCATGGCTTGATGTTTCCTACATTTTAACAGCACTCTGGGATTATTTACATGATTTTAAATATTTTATATGTAATTCCAGGGTCTGACCACATGGGGTCTAGCATCTTGACGTGGTTTTGATAAATCAGTTTGTCATTCAGTATCCCAGAATGCAGTGTTTGGCTCCAAAATGCTGCATCATGCAGGCCTCCTTTTGCCTACAGCTCCTGTCATTCCACAGATGTTGCATGCATACACGGCTCTCTTTTAGTCAGTACTTTGTAACATTCCCTGTTGCTGAATGACTACTTAAAAAAGAAGCAATGCAAATGTCACAGAATACACTCAAAGTGCTGTTTACTGCTGCCTTTTTTTCTAATTAAGTTTAAATCACACTACTTTGTGAGAGAATGAATTCCAGTCCATCTACTTCTCCCCTCCCCCGTAACACTTAGCTTCCCTAGCTGTCAAAGTCATGAGGGTAATTTGACCTGTTAATTCCTGTGACTGGCAGCTCTCAGCAGGGTGCTTGACTCATGTAATTTAATCTTTGTTCTAGCATTTCCTTTGACAGAGGGGACATTTTTTTTGCTGCACTATAGCCATGGCTTTACCTGACTGCATTCACATCCAGTTTATGTAGCAACTCCTGGAAGGTCTTGCACCAAGTAGCTGAAGAATAAAATATTTTGGCTTTGAACCAGTTGTTTAGATCTTTGGTAATTTAAGTGTTAAGGTATCACTTATTTCATGCTTCCACCTTGTTACAATATTGAGATTGACATCTGCAAAGGGTGTTGGCATGCAGTGTCTGCCTACATATGTTTTTTACTCCACTGGTTGGTTTTCCAAAATACTTTTGCAGTGTTCCTGGATTTTTCTTTGTACATACAAACCACATCACTATATTTTTCCTTCCCTTTTGTTGTGTCCAGAAGTGACTCATGGGCGCCGGAACCATAGAGCGAGGGGTGAGGGGCACCCCCCAACCTTTTCAGCACTTGCGACCTCTCAACCATCCCAAATAACTCGTCATCACGTGCGCAATTGCGCAATGACATCAGCATGCATTGCATGCCATGTGCCTGTTTGAATACAGGATTCATCTGTCACGCAGAGCTGAGCCACGGATTTCTTTATTTAAAGAAATATGAACCTATACGAGTGGATGGGAAACAGAAAGTTTACCCCGGGGATCACTTCAGTGGCTCTGCTGGACAGAGGCACAGGGAACTAATCTAAGGGGGCAGCGAAAGCCAACACATTCTCGCTAGGCTTATAAATGCCTTCGGGCAGATAGACTAGTACTTACCTATGAACCTATGAACCTATTAACTGCAGAGCTGAGTGTCTTCATGGACTTCCATTCGGGCAGAAGGATTTATTTTCTTCCAAGCGGATTTCTTTATTCAACTGCAGAGCAGAGCTAAGCCGCAGATTCCTTTACGAACTGCCGTTCGGGCAGAAGGATTTCTTTATGCAGAGCTGCTGCGCCAGAAGAAGGTACTGGAGAGGTGTGTTTGTGTGTGTGTGTGTGTGTGTGTGTGTGTGTGTGTGTGTGTGTGTCTGCGAGCACGTGCACATGATAGTCTACATGTGGATCCATTATTAATCAAATCTTTGACACTAAATCCTTCAAAACACAACTGTCTGGCAAGAATTTTGTAATATACACCTCCCCCTCACACACACACACACACACACACACACACACACACACACACACACACACCTTATTTTTTAATAGTGATATAATGATCAAGCTGGATATCCATTTATGGTGATAATGGAGTTCTGTATTGTTGCTCAATACACCTAATTCACATCCTGTGCTTTATTTTCCTTATAAATGGCAGACTATTTAGCTAATCCATTTAAAATGATCCCTCTCTATTAAAAATATAAATCAGTTTGTGTTTAGAAATCTTGCAACATGTTTGTACAATGAATACAAAGTTATTCTGCCATCCCGTCTAGTAGCACTATTCATGAAGTATAAAAGGACCTGGCACCTGTTAAAAACGTTAAGAAAAAACTTCTCTGACACAAGCATGGAGGAAATGAAAAGAAAATAAGGCAAATCAGCTGTACATATTAGTAGTAAGTATTGACCCAGGAGTGATTTACTGTTTTATCAGATAAGAGGATGAAGAAAATCACAGATTAGATGCCTATTGAGAAACAGTAATCATAGACAAGTGCAAAGATAGTAGGTAAAGGGAGCAAATTAAAGTCGCCAGGAGATTTCTTACATGCTTTCAGAAAGTCTTTCTTAGGCAGCAGGAAACCTTTGTCTAATTTTTGAAGTATTGCTATAGTCTAAGTTTAACAGCAAACATGCTGTCCAGTGTGAAGTTACTGAACTTCTGCACAAGGCCAAAGTGTAAGCTGTGTCATGATATGTCACTGAATCTCTGTGGTTAGATTTAATATCATGGATCATTCAGGAGCAACTAGCACCCTAAAGATGCTGACAAAAACAAGAAAATGGTATCTTGAAAATGTATAAATAAATATTAAAATTAGAGACACAATATCCCTTATATCCCCTGTCGTATAACAAAATGATGGCTAGTCAGCTACAGAAAGGTTCTTTACATGAATAAATAAATGTACCACTTACAAAAAATATTTGTGGGGGAGCAAGTCTGACAGTATTCATTAAGAGTGTTGAGAAGAGCAATTGAAAGACTTTGGGGAGTTTGTGTGTTCCCAGCCTAGGAGTAAATGGTTTCCGTTTAATGAAATTTCATAAAAGGGATTCCAGATTAGCTTGAAATATAAAGATCCTAATTCCAGATTGATAGCAATACTGGATGTACAAGAATATCAACCTAGTAAAGTCAAGTTTCTGACAACTAAAGTTAAATTTCTGATTCCAGCATTTCATGTGATTATGCATAGAGGAAAGGCATAACAGAGACGAAGGTAGAGAAAAATTGATAGCCCATATATAATGCCATGGATGACTGTAAAGGGTTATCTGAATTACCAGACAGGTACAGTGTAGAAACTTTTTGTGATGGGCTAGAGGACAGTAGAACAGAGTGAACAGAACATTTAATATGAGGAGGGGGCTGCAATGGCACCAGCATGCCTTAGACCTAGTCAGTCATTACTACAGAAAGAAAGAGAGATCAGTTATTAAAAGCAACATTTTAAAATTATAGAACAAGACTTTAAGTTCAAATTTAGTTTCTTAAAGAAGCATGTTGTCTGGGACATGAAGGAAAATTGCAGACAAATCTGGCATTCATCAAAGAAATATGGAGGTTGTTATAGGGCATAATGATAAAGCAAAATGAGAGGACTCTTATCTATGATAAGCAAATCCTGGGTCAGGATTGTTTTTTTCAAGTGTCATCAAAAAGGTAAATACACCTAAAGGGAAGGTAATAGGTTCATAGGTAGGTACTAGGCTATCTGCCCGATGGCATTTATAAGCCTAGCCAGAATGTGTTTGCTTTCGCCGTCCCCTTAGATTAGTTCCCTGTGCCTCTGTCCAGCAGAGCTACTGAAGTGATCAATGGGGTAGACCTTCTGTTTCCCATCCACTCGTCAAGGTTTCTCTTGAAGACTGCTAGTGAGGAGCTCTGCCTAATGTAGATTGAAATCTTGTTCCAAAGCATAGGAAGTCTCTGGGACAGGACTCTATCCCTCCAGCATGTCCTATTTGTTGCTGTGGTGAGGTTTAGATCCCTAGAGCATGTGGCTCGAGGGGATAAGGTTTTCTTTAGGTGGAGCATGTCCATCAATTCTGGGTTGGACATGGCCTTGTAAGTCAGGCAGAGATCACCTCTAAGCAGGCGGTATGCAACCGAGTACAGCTTGAGTTTCTTCAGTCGAGTTGCATAGGTCATCTGTTTGAGGCCAGTGATCCTCTTGGTGAGGTATTTCTGTGGTCTTTACAGCTGTTGCAGGTGTCTTGTAAGATACATCCCAAATGGGGCATTGTACTCTATGATGGGTCTGATGAGTGATGAGTAGAGGGGCACAGTGACCTCTTTTGATCTGGATGTAAACCCTTTTGTTATTAGGTGGGCCACATAGAAGGATTTTCTAACCACTTTGGTTGGACTGGAGAGTACACCTGAAACTGCCCTTTGGAGATGCCTGGATAGGTACAGTAAGCTGTTTTACTGAAGAGATTACTATCTACTTGGGTCCCCAGATCCCTTATTACGTTTTCTGTCTTTAGGGGACTACCACCTATGTAGTAGTTTGTGGGTACTTTGTTATTTCCAAAATGGAATAACTATGCATTTTTTGGCATTTAGCTTGAGGCCATGATTTTGACACCAGGTATCCGTCTCAGTGAGACCCTTTTGGAGGATGTCTGTGTCAGCTGGTGAGTCAATTATAGCCTCTAGTATGCAGTTGTCTGCAAACTTGGTCAGCCATAGTCCTCCTGTACTTGTCTGTACTTCTGAGAAGTATATGCCGAACAGGAGAGGTCCTAGGACTGAGCCCTGGGGAACGCCACTTGTAACTGGTTTAGAGTCAGACCTAGCTCCTACAACTCTCACCATGTGGGTTCTTTCTGTGAGCCAATTGGCAACCCATCTTGTGACATAGGGGTTTATATTCAGGCTGGTGAGCTTGTCTATAATACCAGAATGGGGAGTGGTGTTGAAGGCCTTTGAGAGGTCTAGGTAGGCTGTGTGTGCCACCTTTCCCTCATCTATAGCTTTGGTAACTGTATCTAAGAAGTCCACCAGGTTTAGGAGGGATGATCAGCCCTTAACAAAGCCGAACTGGGTAGGGTCCAGTGTTTGGAGGATCCCAATGTCTCTGTTAATGAGTTCCATGATGATGCGCTCCACAGCCTTGCAGACCAAGCTAGTCAGGCTTATAGGGCGATAGTTCCCGGGGTCTGTTGTGGCTCCACCTTTGTGAAGCGGAATAACTATTTCTGTACACGACTCTATGGGTACATTGCTTGTGGAGAGGCTGAGTTTGAACAGCGTGTTTAGGTGAGGGGTTAGTTCGTCTTTGAGCTCATGTAAGATGCAGCCTGAGACAACGTCTGGTCCCATTGATGCTGTGTTTTTGGCTTTGGAGAGGTCTATTTTAACCTGAGTGTCTGTGATTTCAGGGGATCTACATTCTTCTGGTATGGTTATGGGCCGTTTTAGGGTGATAGGGGGGTGAAGTTTGCACTGAACCTGTCTGCCGGGATGTTGGCAATATTAGTTGGTTCAGTGTATTTTTGTGCCATTCTGCACTAACTCCGAGCAGATCTGAGCATTGCCACTTAGATTCTTGACATAGCTAAAGAATGCCTTGTGGTTATCTTTGCAGTCCTTGGCAAGTTTTCTTTCAAAGCTCGCCTTGGACGATTTTATGAGGGATCGTAGTTTCTTGCTGATACTTATTAGGGATGTTTTCCTTTTTGGGATTTTACTCCTTTCTGTACTAGTTTCCTCCTTCTATTGTATAGCTTGTTTATGGCAGGGGTCCACCAGACTGGTTTCCTTTTCTTAGAGGAGTGAGTCTTGGTTTTGCTTGGGATAGCACAATCCATGCATTCTTGTAGGTTCCCATAGAATGCATTAGTAAAGGATTTTGCAGCTTGGACAGTGTTATCCTTTAGCATGGGGGCTTTGAAACTTTCCAGCTCCGTCTTAAGTAACGTGAAGTTTGCTTTTGAAAAGTTTTTCATGGTGGTTTCCTTGTCCGGGGGTGGGGGCAGAATGAGGATATCCAAAGTGATTTATTTATGGTCAGATCTAACCAACGAGGAGTTGACCTCCAGTGTAGAACACCGGTCGCCCAAGTTGGTGAAGACTAGGTCCAGTATGTTGTCACCTCTGGTGTTAGTGTTGACCAGTTGTTCCAGGGCATTTGAGTTTATAAATTCTAGGAAATGTTAGGCAAGGGAGTTAGTACTTGAGTAGTTCTCCCAGTTAATGTTTGGGTAGTTGAAATCACCCAATATTAGGGTATTTGGTAGGAACTTTATGCTACCCAGTGTTTCCAGAAATGCAGAATGGGGGTCCTGGGACATGGTTGGTGATCTGTAGCAAGCTACAATATGAATTTCAGTTTTGCCCATTGTTAGTTGCGCTTTGATAATCTCTGAAGCATCGTTCTGTGCCAGTAACCTGGAGGTGTGGGTAACCTTGATGAATATGGATACTCCCCTGCCTTTTGTATTTCGGTCCGGGTTCTGTGGCTGAAATGTATTGTATGGTTGTAGCCTGGTCATGCTGGGGTGATCTCTGGAGCCTTAAACCAGGTTTCTGTTATTGCACATATATCACTTTTCTCCATACTGAGGAGTACCTCGAGTGCGTCCATTTTGAGGTTTAGACTTCTGGCATTGAGTAGTATTACCCTCAGATTTTTGTTACTTGTGCTATTTACAGTGGTGGGTTTGCCTTTTGAGCCTTGCCTAAAAAAGGCACTATGGGGTTGGCAAGAGCCTTGGCCATTATTCGAAAGCCTAAGGGTGACAGGTGCAAGCCATCTCTAGCAAAGCAGCATGGCTTGTCAAGCATGTCATCCCAGGCAGACAGACACTGCATCCCCTTTGAATGACACCAGAAACTTAGCCAATTGTTGAAGTTGATTATTTTTTCTTCATACCGTGGTATCATTCTTGGTAACGGCAGGATTCCTCTCAGGGTCAGGGTCATACCGGCCTGGGCTACGTGTTCAGAGAGCTCTTCCATGTGTCTTTTCATGTAGTCCAGGGAGGTATGGCTCAGGTGATTCACACTAACATGGACAATGACAGAGTCATATTTGTACTTGTTCTGGAGTGACCTGAGTGCTTGTGTTATGTGGTGGATCCTGGCACCTGACAGGCAGCTAACAGTAACCTTCTCCTTATTCAGCCTAGTGAGTGGGACGTCAGTGTGCCTGACTATAGAGTCACCTATTACTAGTATGTTGGGTATGTTATTTTGCCTTGAGGGCTGTGATTGTGTGGCACACTGGTTTTGTGAAGTATGTGTTTCATGGTTTGTGTTGGGGGGTGGAGGTTGCTTGGATGTCTGCTTTGGAGGGCTCTGTTGCTTTTGCAGATTTTTATTTAGAGCATCAGAGTATATTTTTGTTTATTTATGTGTGTTTTTTGCCGGTGCTGGTTTAATGGGTCTATGTGAGACTGGTGGTGTGATGCCAGTATTTCCCTTCTTTTCTTGACTGTCTGATCCAGTCTTGGGTTGAGAGAGCTTAGCCTCTAGTTTGGCTGTATAATCGCATCTCTCGCATGTATTAGTGTTTGGTGATAGGAAGAGAGGGTTGTCTGTGTACATGAGGCAGTTGTAACATTGCCTCAGAATGCTCAGATCACTCAGATCAGTTGGACTGGAGAGTACACCTGAAACTGCCCTTTGGACATGCCTGGATAGGTACAGTAAACTGTTTTACTGAATGGCTGGTAAGGTCGAATAGAGAGCCTTGTCCTTCTGTATGTGCTAGGGTTTATAAGTGCTTGCTATGAGTTTTGAGCAAGTGCTGGGCTGAGAAATGAATGGCTTGAGTGCTTAAGTTGAAAGTTTGTCTAGTTCCAAGGGAAAAATTGAAGAGGAGACTTTGTGGAGCCGGGAAAAGTTATACCCTAGCTAACCGGTGCTGCCCAGCATGCAAAACCAGGCAAATGTGGCTTTTATAGCAGGGAAATGAAAGAGAGAGAAATTATCCCAAAATGGCCAATAAACTACTACTTTCTGGGCTGATACCACTCCTCCAGGTACAGATAGGCTGCTCAAAGCTCCCCTCTCTCACAGATGACCAGAAAAACTTCCTTCTATCCAAGTAAGGTATGGGCAAACACAGAGATCTGTAACACAGCCCTGAATTCAGCACTAACCTGAAAACTGGACTATACTAGCTTAGAAAGATGGAAATATATATATATATATATATATATATATATATATATATATATATATATATATATTTTTTTTTTTTCAGAAAATAAAGCAGATACTATAAAAAAAAAACACTTTAAATGCGCGTAAAAAGATGCTTATTGTTATATAGCTCAGTTCAGAGTTGTAGTCAATGCCCCTAGTAATAAAGTAGGAAGAAACACAAATACAGTAAAAGCATATGAATAAGTGCAATTTTTTTATATATATATAAAACAATAGAAAATTAACAATCTGATTTAAACAAGTTACCCAATTAACCAGAAAAAAAACCTCAAAACTGAGCCCTGTTCCAGCAGTCTTCAATCAGACAAGTCCTAACTGCACACGCCTGCTACTAGGGTGCAGGGGGACCGTCTCCAAAAAAAGATGGCCTGGATCAGTACTCAAGTTATACAAACAAAGCTAGATTCAGCAGGCCTGAATCTGGTCCTATGCTACAGCAACAAGGCGCACCAGTTTCAGAAAGAAACAGTTCGAATAAGCAGGCACAATAAGCCTGTGACCAGAAATTCCCAGCTCAGAAGGTCAGAATCCAGCCTCTCCTCCCACAAGAGTGCAGACCACAAACCTTCTTAATGTAGAATAACTGGCCTGAAGCCCAAGTGCTTAAACCAGAACTAATACACTTTTAGAATAGCAGACACTGAGCTTTCAGTCAGCAATTCCCAGCTTAGAAGGATGTAAGCTACCTGTTTTGCCACAACAGTGCATACCACAAGCTTTCTTAATGTAAAACAAACGGTATGAAGCCCAAGTGCTTAAACCAAAAGACGTAGACTAACAGTTACAATTTAATCAGGCTACTACCAAGCAGCAATAAGTGCAGCAGAATAAATAAAACAGAACTTTTAAGAAGAGGCAAAAGCAAAATAAAGTAGGAGGAAACACAAATACAGTAAAAACAGATGATTTTTTTTTTTTGTAAAGTGAAGGGGAGAGAGGGAGGAAGGAGGACCCTAAGTGGGTTGGCCTTCTCAAATTTTCACTCTGTATTATGTAGAGTGAACACTAGAGTCAGAATATGATCTCACTGTATTTGGTTAAGTGAGCAAATGAGATGGACTCAGGAGGAGTGTTCAAATACAGACTTACAGGAGGTGCGGGCAATTCCAGAGCCACCAACACTAACACCAAAACAAGAACAGGGAGGGTGGGTAAGAACAAACAAGAAGAAGAATAAGTACAGTTGTACATATTACAGAGATATTAAATCAAAATGCAGACAAAAAATGAGAATAAACACATCTTTTCTCCAATATCACAGCTGTCAGTAGGTCAGTCTCTCTGCAGCAGCCTGAGCAATAGGTATATCTGATTTAAAACACAGGACAGAAACCAAACAATACAGATAGTTATAATAATAATATACAATAATGATAGCTATATGTTAAGTGCAGGAGAAATTTAGCTAAGGACTACTTGAACAGTGCTCCCATTGACCCAAAATAACAAGCACAACCATAAAATATATTCATGAATGATCAAGAAATATCTGAATGAGGCACTATGAAGAATGTAACCAGAAATGAAAAGGAAGGGATGATTACAATGAATGTAGGGCACCATAAGCATTTTTAATGTGATTTTAGCCACAGTGCATGCTTAGTATCAGTCAGCATCCTTTTGGTACTGAGGCCATTTGTTCCCCATCTGGATATTCTGTATCAGAGTGTAGAGAGGTGACTAGAGGGACTGTCATCCAAGCAGCCATGATGGTGGCTTGTGTCATCACCGTCATTCGTGAAATTATGATATTTAGGATAATGCCATAATCACACCCTTTGTTGTCAATGAGATAATCTGTGTCACTTCAGGAAATCCTACCCCCTCCTCATCATTATTACTCTAATGTATATATGCATATGCTTTAGCTAAGCCTTACAACATAGGATCATAGGAGTTTTAAGGTAAATGAGCTATGAGGACATGTCCACTTTGCCAGTACCAACTCTTAGTCCTTTAGGCCTATCCAACTTTTCAAAGAGGGCCAGATCAGTCATACCAGGGTGAATTTATGAACACCAATCCAGTTGTCCAGCTCCTTTTTAAAGGCAGACTCCCAATTGTTTGGCATTTGGGAACTTGTGCATACAGTGACCTAACTTTTGACCAACATGTGCCCAGAGTCATAAGAAAGCCTTTCTGTATTGCACAGCTTATAAACAAATTGATTGTGACTAGATCTAGAGATGTTGTTGTCCCCCTTTACAAAGCTGTCATTAGGTCAATCATTTTGTATAATGCCCACTTTGGCATGTATCTGTCCAGCCCCATGCAACAACTGGAATACCTTCAGAGATACCTTACTTAAAAGGATACAAGTTCTAAACAATAGGTCTTGCATGGACCACCTCAAAGATTTATTACTATACTCAGTATCCTACAGAGTGCTTAAAGGTGACATGCCTGGCATACAAGGCATCCACCGACCTAATACAGAGAGACCTACTGAACATCAGCAAGTCAAATGGCATCAGAAATACTCAGTCCACATGTCTAAACTGAATGTTGTGGAGCGATGGATATATACCATAGAGGCTACCACTGTTCCAGAACAAACTATCCATAAAAATAAAACAAAGCTCATCTGTCCATATTCAAATGCAACTTGGATTTAAGGGTGGGCAATAGAAAATGTACTCCAGGATTGCCCCTCATGCCACTAATGGATAGAGACAGCTCCTAAATGCTGCGTCCCTTATATGGGTCCCCTCAAATTATCTATGGAATGATCGCAGTTATTCTCACTAGGGCTAATATAAAATTATCAGCCATGGGATAGGTAAGACCAATCAGAAAATGTTAATTCAAGAATCAAGCACCAAAAGGGAATTGGCTAAGCTTAAAAAGCCCTCCAAGTGAACTTATGTTGTGGTAGTAAATAGTTATAAAAAATTGCCCTTTTTAGATCACTAAGTGCCCCTCTCACCCTCTGCCCCCCCAGTCTTCAACAGCTTCCAGCACCTCTGATTAGTGACTGTGGCCATTGGTGAATGCTTAAATGTCACTTATCACAAAGAAGTTTTATTTTTTTTAAATCAAGGACATCAGGGTTAATTTACCTTGAATCAGATAATAGATGCCACTGCAAGGACTGACTTTTGAAATATTGATGTGCAAGGACAAAAATGCCTTACTAAATCTGTCAGCCTACAATGCAATTGGTACTATGGCTGTAATATACTGGTGTGTTTGCTCATGACTTCCAAAAATCCCCACTATTACAAAGCAATTTTACAGTGTAGTAACAACCCTACATGCCCATACACCATTATCCATCAATATGCAGCTAGTTGTGTTTATCTAACAGCCCTGTGAGTAAGTGAATTCATTTTTAGACTTAAGGTGTGGAAACTGCAATGGATGATTCTAGGTGCTTGTTCAGGTTTCACATGGTGTTTGCTTAGAGCTACTCTCACTTGTTAAGTCACTATGAATATGTTGCACTGCCAGCTTTGATACCATGGTAATGTTTTAATCTCTGTTCCTGCAGTGTACACTAGCAGTACCTGGTGCGAATACAACAGGGGACTATGCAAGCAATACACCACTTCAGCATCATTTGCCTTGGAGAATGTACAAGTATGCATACCAAATTCCGGTGTTCCCATACACTGTGTTAGTACATTAGTAATGAAGAACATATTGAAATGTAACATTACCTGTGACCAGATGTAATTAATAAATATTTTGTCCTGTGTAAAAAAAAAAATTCCATGATTCTCTGGCTGTTTAGTTTGCTTCACTTTACTGGCTACCTGTAGAGGTTTGCTATTTCTTTGCAAGCTGCAGTATATATTTTATTTTCCAGTTGTTTACCTGGTTAGTCCGACTGGGCACAAGATGAACGTTTTCAGCAGAGACCCGGCGTTAAAAGCTCAAAATGGTGCCATCTCAATAGTCTGACTTTGTACTGGAGTCACTTAAGTGCTGCTGATGAGGTCATAACAAGGCTGAAATATGCATATCCATAGCTAGTGGGGTTTGGCTTTATTGGCCTGAACTTGTCCATTAAAATGACAAAACAAGGCATTGGCATTCAGAATTGCCAATTAGCTGAAACACCTGTTGTTCATAAGGATCATTTGCATATATCCCGTGTGCCTCTGATGTAAGAGGTTTGGGAGGTCACTCATTGTAAATTCTAGCTTTGCTGGAGTTTTCAGTTTGTTTTTACTGATTAACAATAGCTGTCAGTAAACACATCCCATCCCAAGCATCTAAATGGATGCCAGCTTGCATGCTAGACTACTTTGACACAAATTACACACACATTGAAAAACATTTAAATAATGCTTTACATGTGGCCTACTTGCATGACAAGGCATTTCCAACCTTTACAAACAACATATGATTAAGGTAACCACTGGCACTACTCCATTACACATGACTAAACAGAAATGGACATTCGTCTTGTATAATCACCCTCATGCCTAAGAACGTTACCAAGTTTCTGGACATATTTGTTTTCAGAAACAGTTTAGCGTAGTTTCTTCAAATGATGACCTCAGAACAAGACAACCAACAGGTGTATACTACCAATACCAATACAAGGCCCAGTGTCTTCTATTCTAAAAGTGTATTAGTTCTGGCTTAAGCACTTGGGCTTCAGGCCAGTAATTCTACATTAAGAAGGTTTGTGGTCTGCACTCTTGTGGGAGGAGAGGCTGGATTCTGCCCTTCTGAGCTGGGAATTTCTGGTCACAGGCTTATTGTGCCTGTTTATTTGAACTGTTTCTTTATGAAATTGGTGTGCCTTGTTGCTGTAGCATAGACCAGATTCAGGCCTGCTGAATCTAGCTTTGTTTGTATAACTTGGGCACTGATCCAGGCCATCTTTTCTGGAGAAGGTTCCACTGTACCCTAGTAGCAGGAGTGTGCAGTTAGAACTTGTCTGATTGAAGACTGCTGGAAAAGGGCTCAGTTTTGAGCTTTTTGTCTGGTTAATTGGGTAACTTGTTTAAATCAGTTTGTTTGTTTTTTATTGTTTTATATATATATATATATATATATATATATATATATATATATATATATATATATATTTATATACATAAATTGCACTTTATTCATCTGCTTTTACTGTATTTGTGTTTTTTCCTACTTTATTACTAGGGGCATTGACTACAACTCTGATCTGCGATGTATAACAATAAGTATCCTTTTCTGTGTTTTTTTGAGTGTATCTGCTTTATTTTATTAAAAAAAACAAATCAAAACAAAAAAATATATACTTGTTTCCTGCCTTTCTAAGCTAGTATAGTCCAATTTTCAGGTTAGTGCTGAATTCAGGGCTGTGTTACAAATCTCTGTATTTGCCCATACCTTACTTGGATAGAAGGAAGTCTCTCTGTTCACCTGTGAGAGAGGGGAGCTTTGAGCAGCCTATCTGTCCCTGGACGAGTGGTTTAAGCCCAGAAATTAGTAGTTTATTGGCCATTTTGGGCTAATTTCTATCTCTTTCATTTCCCTGCTATAAATGCCGTATTTGCCCGGTTTTGCACTCAGGGCAGCGCCAGTCAGCTAGGGTAAAACTATTCCCGGCTCCACAAAGTCTCCTCTTCAGTTTTTCCATTCCAACCTGACAAACTTTCAATTTCAGCACTCAAGCCATTCATTTCTCAGCCCGGCACTTGCTCAAAACGTATAGCAAGCATTTATAAGCCCTAGCACTAGACCCTGCTGTACTGTACAGAAGGATAAGGCTCTCTATTCGACCTTACCAGCCATCCAGTAAAACAGTTCACTGTACTTATCCAGGCATGTCCAAAGGGCAGTTTCAGGTGTACTCTCCAGTCCAACTGGTGAACCTGGGCATTTTGAGGCAATGTTACAATTGCCTCATGTACACAGACAACCCCCTCCTCCTACCACCAAACACTAATACATGCGAGAGATGCAATTATACAACCAAACTGGAGGCTAAGCTCTCTCAACTCAAGACTGGATCAGACAGTCAAGAGGAGAAGAAAAATAATTGCATCACACCACCAGTCTCACACAGACCCATTAGACCAGCACCGGCAAAAAACACACATAAATACATGAAAACATACTTGGAGGCTCTAAATAAAAATCAGCAAAACCAACAGAGACCTCCAAAGCAAACATCCAAGCAACCTCCACCCCCCCCAACACAAACCATGAAACACATACTTCACAAAACCAGTGTGCCACGCAATCACAGCCCTTAAGGCAAAATAACATACCCAACATACTAGTAATAGGTGACTCTATAGTCAGGCTCACTGACGTTCCACTCACTAGGCTGAATAAGAAGTGTTAGCTGCCTGTCAGATGCCAGGATCTGCCACATAACACAAGCACTCAGGTCACCCCAGAACAAGTACAAATATGACTCTGTCATTGTCCATGTTGGTGTGAATGACCTGAGCCGTACCTCCCTGGACTACATGAAAATAGACATGGAAGAGCTCTCTGATCACATGGCCCAGGCTGGTAATACCCTGACCCTGAGTAGCATCCTGCCCTCACCAAGAATGATACCACGGTATAAAGAAATAAATTTAGATTTCAACGATTGGTAAGTTTCTGGTGTCATTCTAAGGGGATCCAGTGTCTGTCCACCTGGGATGACATGCTCAACAAGCCATGCTGCTTCACTAGAGATGGCTTGCACCTGTCACCCTTAGGCTTTTGAATACTGGCCAAGGCTCTTGCCACCCGCATAGTGCCTTTTTTAGGCAAGGCTCAAAAGACAACCCACCACCGTAAATAGCACAGGTAACAAAAAACTGAGGGTAATGCTACTCAATGCCAGAAGTCTAAACCTCAAAATACACACACTTGAGGCACTCCAGTATGGAAAAAATCGATATATGTGCAGTAACAGAAACGTGGTTTAAGACTCCAGAGAGCACCCCAGCACTTCCAGGCTACAACTCATACCATACATTTTGGCCACAGAACCCAAACCTAAATACAAAAGGTGGGAGCATATCCATATTCATCAGGAATACCCACACCTCCAGGTTAATGGCACAGCATGATGCTTCAGAGATCATCCACGTGCAACTAACAATGGGCAAAACTGCAATTCAAATTGTAGCTTGCTACAGATCACCTACCATGTCCCAGGACTCCCATTCTGCTTTTTTGGAAACACTGGGAAACATAAAGGTCCTACCAAATACCCTAATATTGGGTGATTTCCATTACCCAAACATTAACTGGGAGAACTACTCAAGTACTAACTCCCTTGCCCAACATTTCCTAGAATTTATAAACTCAAACGCCCTGGTTCAACTGGTCAACACTCCCACCAGAGGTGACAACATATTGGACCTGGTCATCACCAACATGGGCAACTGGTGTTCCACACCAGAGGTCAACCCCTCACTGTTTAGATCTGACCATAAACAAATCACTTTGGATATCCACATTCTGCCCCCAACCACCAAGAAAACCACCATGAAAAACTTTTCAAGAACAAACTTCACGTTACTTAAGACCAAGATGGAAAGTTTCAAAGCCCCATGCTGAAAGATAACGCTGTCCAAGCTGCAAAATCCTTGACTAATGCAGTCCACGGACACCTACAAGAATGTGTAGGTCATGCCATCCCAAGCAAAACCAAGTCTCACTCCTCCAAGAAAAGGAAACCAGGTGGACTCCTGCCATAAAAAAGCTATACAATAGAAGGAAGAAACTAGCACAGAAAAGAGTAAAATCCCAAGAAGGGAAGGCATCCCTGATCAGTATCAGCAAGAAACTACGATCCCTCATAAAAATCATCCAAGGTGAGCTTTAAAAGAAAAGGCATTCTTTAGCTATGTCAAGAATCTAAGTGGCAATGCTCAGATCTGCTCAGAGTTAGTGCAGAATGGCACAAAATACACTGAACTGACCGATATCGCCAACATCCTGGCAGACAGGTTCAGAGCAAACTTCACCCCCTCTCACCCCCAAAAGAGCCTATAACCATACCAGAAGAATGTAGATCCCCTGAAATCACAGACACACAGGTTAAAACAGCTCTCTCAAAAGCCAAAAACACAACATCAGTGGGACCAGACAGTGTCCCAGGCTATGTCCTACACTAGCTCAAAGAAGAACTAACCCCTCACCTAAACAGACTGTTCAAACTCAGCCTCTCCACAGGCTACCCTACCCATAGAGTAGTGCACAGCAATGGTTATTCCACTCCACAAAGGTGGCACAACAACAGATTCTGGGAACTATCGCCCTATAAGCCTGTGATTAAGTGTGCCAAAGTTATTAGAAAATCTTTCTTCGTGGCCCACCTAATCACAAAAGGGTTCACATCCAGATCAAAAGAGGTCATTGTGCCCCTCTGCTCATCACTCATCAGACCCATCATAGAGTACAATGCCCCATTTGGGATGTACCTGACAAGACACCTGCAACAGCTGGAAAGACCACAGAAGTACCTCACCAAGAGGATCATTGGCCTCAAACAGATGCCCTATGCAGCTGACATACAAGTCCATGTCCAACTCAGAATTGATGGACATGCTCCACCTAAAGAAAACCATACCCCCTTGAGCCACACGCTCCAGAGATATAAACCACAACAATAAATAGGACATGCTGGATGGATAGATTCCTGTCCCAGAGACTTCCTATGCTCTGGAACAAGATTCCAATCTACATTAGGCATAGCTCCTTGCTAACCCTCTTCAAGAGAAATGTTGATGAGTGGATGGTACACAGAAAGTTTACCCCAGGGATCACTTCACTGGCTCTGCTGGACAGAGGTAGAGGGAACTAATCTAAGGGGGCGGTGAAAGCTAACACATTACGGGTAGGCTTATAAATGCCTTTGGGCAGATAGCCTAGTACCTACCTATGGACCTATGAAACTATGAGGCGAGAGTTCAACTGGGCATTTCGAGACTTGGAGAAAGCATATGACAAGGTCCCAAGAAAGCTGATCTGGGAAATACTGTGGTGGTTTGAAGTCCCAGAAACATTGGTAGAATTAGTGCAGGCTATGTACAGGGACCCAATGACTCAAGTGTTCGGCCTCACAGAGGGGATCCCAGTGGGAGTGGATGTACACCAGGGCTCAGCTCTGAGCCCACTGCTGTTCATACTGGTGATGGACTACATTAGCAAACAGGTTGGAGGGGACAGATCAACAAAGTCGTTCTATGCAGACGATGTGGCATTACAGGCAGACTCTGAGTTAGAACTTCAGCAAAGGATAGGAGAATGGAATGCAAACCTGAAGACACATGGGATGAAACTAAGGACAGACAAGATGGTGGTAATGGCAGCAAACTGGGGAAATCAGAAGAAGCTGAGAATAGAGATAGAACACAAGATGGTGGAACAGGTAAACAGCTTCAAATATCTGTGAGGGGTGGTTGAGGAAAAGGGATGTCTGAATGAAGAGGTCAAAGCTAGAATCAGCGGGGCTGCAGCCAACTGGCATAGAGTGCCAGGTGTAGTCTATGACAGAAGAATGCTAAAGAAGTTGAACATTAAGGTGTACAAGATGGTGGTGTGACCAGTACTACTGTATGGCACAGAAACCTGGGCAGTGAAGGCAGAACAGTTGAAGAAGCTAGGGGTGATGGAAATGAAGTGTTTGAGAAGGGTGGTAAGATGTACACCGTGGGTCAGATGAAGAAATAAGGACATAAGAGCAGAAGCCAAAGTAGTTCCAGTTGCAGAAAAAATCAAAGAAAACAGATTACTGTGGTTTGGGCACATGTGCAGAAAAGCAGACAACAATCTGGTGAGCAAGATTTGTGACAGACAGGAAGAAGGTAAGAGGAAGTGAGGATGTCCAGCAAAGAGGAGGATGGATTGTGTAAAAGATCTGCAACAGTCAGGCATGAGTGTTGAAGAAGGCAGGGGTGTGGCACTGAATCAAGAAAGCTGGTGACAGTTAACATGATACCCAGACCCCATGAAGAAAAAAGTGGGAGAAAAGGGGGCAAATGATGATGAGGATGTCAGATTTAAGCATCCCATTTGACTTTCCATTGCTTGCTTGTTTGCATCTATTTTTCATTTCTGCCCCTTTCTCCTAGGTTAAATATAATTTAGTCATAAGAAAAGGCTAACTGGTTCTTCTAAAATGTGCCGGTCGCTCTGTAGATGAAATTAATAAACATTTTCCCTGCATTTATAGCAAAAATGTCTACTATGTGGAATGTATCCACTGTGGTCAAAAGCATATTGTAGATCCTCTATGACTTTTAACAAAGCCGAGGTCTCTGGGATGTGGAGTGGACAGTACAGGAAGATTCTTTATGTAGCTAAAGCTGGGAAGCATAGCTCATTCACAATGGGTTTGTGACATTTGCTGCTAGTGGTTGGACCACTGTTAGCTCTGTCATGTAGCAGGGACCATTAGTTATCCATCCCTTTTGCCTTGCATACTCCTTACTATGCCAGGAAGCACAGTCCTAGGTAAGCATAATACTTACCATAAAAGTAGGTTGTTGATACATGTGTATGTATGTATGTATGTATATGCTAAACTTGACAACTCATTGATCCATTAATATTTCTGATCAGAGTGACAGGTAAGATATTATCATCAGTAAAGTATGTACACACCAGTAAGTTATGGATAATATATGAAGCTGTAACATTGTGGGTTGATGAATAAGAGAAAAATGATGTCCATACTGTGTATACCTCTCAGCTATTCATATTTTTGCAGATTGCCCAGATTTTTGCCTCATATTTTTGGTCTATGCCTCATAATTATTTTTTCTGGCAAGTCATAGAGGATTGAAATCAGAAAATAATGGGAGGCATTTGAGTTTCAGACTTCATATCCTTCAGAAAATTCATGCAAAGCAAAATCTGTCATTCTACCATCTTTCAAAGTTTATAAAAATAATCTTTAAAAATTGTCCCTATTTTTGTCCCCCTCATTATATATGGTTTTGTCCAGATTTTTTGTGCTGAGGTTGAAAGTTATGATACTGTGCAATAAAATTAGATAACTGAATCACCATGTAATCCAGCCAAAACCTTAGAAGGTACCAACAACGGCATGTTTATGTACCTTTATTGTGGATAAATATAAGCATACTAAAACAAGCATAAGGCAATAATAAAATAACAGAAGTTTACCATACCACAATATATCCACCTAAATCTTTTATATACTAAATTGAAAACGCCATCCTTTAAAAATAAAATGTAATCAACATATTTCCATTTGAATTGTATTGCAGACTTCAGTTAAGCAAATATTTTAAACTTTTATCTACAGGAATTGTTAATCAGCACTAATAACTAATAAAGTTTAATGAAAAAGTATCACAAACAAATAGTAGTAATGTCTTATAAAGAGTGACATGCAAACAGTACCTAAAGCTTTGGCATGCATTATAATAAAATGTAAATGGCAAAGAAACCCATGAAAAACTAGAAGCATATCTTCCTATGTCATGATTACCTGTTGATTTGACTACAGTTACCACAAAGATGTAATCTCCAAATTTTTTCAGCTAAAGCAAATAATGCTAGCTTCTCATTCTTACTCTATTATTTAAAGAAGTTAGAAAGCAAAAATGAAAAGCAAGGAATCAGTTTAATAAAATGACAACATATTTTCCAGTTCTTGTATGAAGAATGTGCCTTGGTAGTTAATGGTATTGTATTGCAATCTTTCTATATGAAAAGGAAAGTAAGACCACTTTCTTTATTAATATGAAATATTTTCATATGCTTGGACATATATTTCCAGAAGAGGGAGGCTATTGAACAGGCCTCCTGTGGAGATAAGCTTTTGAGGCAGTATAATTTGTATAAACAGAATGGACAGTTGGATAGTAATGCTGCTGACACTGGCACATCTGCACTTTTTCCTCGCAGTTAAAAAAATTCTGATGTATGGGAAACAAACAGAGACTCTGCAAAACTGGGGTATCTGAAATCATTGCCTTGAAGCCTTCAGAAAATTTTTGAAAGGTTTGCTAAGGATAATTTTTAAAACAACAGCTCTGGTTATCATATCAAAGTATTATAGGTACAATTAAGTGCTTGTAATCCATTATTCCAAAAGATTTTGCTGTTTTAAGATTGGAGGCATGTTTTTTTTCAGTTAAAATGCACAAAATTCATTACTTCTAGTATCGTTTTACAAAATAATGTTGTAATAAAACAATGCAAATGTTCATATTTTTAAGTAATTTCTAATGAATTTGATGTGTAGTACCCTAGGTAACAATCTACCCGCTTTAGTAAAGGATGACAGCCTTAAGTGAATTTGGATATTCAAGGTTCCTCAGATGTAGGGGAAACATTCAGGGTTCCAGAGCCTTTTTTAAATGACAGTGAACAAAGAATTTTCTTTGTTCAGAATATATTAAACATCAGCAGATCTGTGTGATGATGGTTGGGTATCAGGCTGTTTGGAACTGTTGTTCCATACATCCTGGGATTTCCTAAAGAAGGAGAGATGTCTCATAGATTATAGGACTTTCAGCAATTTTGACGTCTTGATTTTGGAGATGATATTTCATAAATTTGAACCAAACAGACACTGAAAAACTGCAGTATCTAAAATCAGTACCTTGAAGCCTTTAGGAAAAAAAAAACTGACAGGTTAGCCAAGAATAATTTCTTAAAATGACAACTCTGATTATCACACCAAACTATGATAGGTACACTTAAGTGCGTGTATTCCATTATCCTAAATGATTTACTTGTTTTATGTTTGGAAGCAAGTTTTTTTCAGTTAGAATATGAGGCACAGAATTAATTACTTCCAATATCTTTTACAAAATAATATTCTACTAAAACAGCACAACATGTTCATATGTTTAAGTAGTCAGTAATAAATGTGATGTGTAATATCCTAGGCAACAATCTACCTCTTTAGTAAAGGGTGACAACCTTTAGAGATTTTGGATACTCAAGCTTCCTCAGATATAGTACAGCCATTTAACGTTCCAGGGCCTTTTCTTAAATGATAATGAGGAAAGAATTATCAGAGTTCAACATATACTAAACATCAGCATACCTATATGATGATGATTGAGTATCAGGATGTTTGGAATTGTTCCATAAATCCTGTAATTATAGGGCTTTCAGCAATTCTGATAGTCTTGTCTTATCTTTGGAGATGATATTTTACTTATTGGTCAGACATATTATCACTGAAAATATTATTAAATTACATTCATTGAGGGGAGAGTCTGATGATCAAGATGATGTACATTCATGGTCAGGGGCAACGTGCTGAGAAGAATAGGTTTACATGACATCTTCATAGCTACCAGTGTAGATGAAAGTTAGTCTGTCTTGAGTAGGAACCAACATTGGTCTGTTCTGAGTACTTTACTGGATTCCTGAGCACTGGCTAATGAAAATGCAATGATTTTAGGGGTTATTCTGTTGTAATCCACAACAAATTTTAACTACCTTACTGTCTCCTATAAGCCTTGGTGGTGTGTATGAGCCATTATTCTGCAGTTTTACTGTAATTCTAGGAAACTTTAGCAGATTAAGGTTGTAAAAGTCTACAAATCACCCATTGTGAATTCAAGTAACACCTACACCAAGCTCAGAGCTTTAAATATCTGGTCTGCAGCACACCAAAATAAAGTTGTAAAAATCTGCAAATCATCCAAAGTGAATTAAAGTAACACATACATAAAGGTCAATGCAGCACACCAAAATAAAGTTGTAAAAGTCTACAAATCACCCAGACTGAATTCAAGTAACACCTACACCAAGCTTAGTGCTTTAAATCTCTAGTCTGCAGCATACCAAAATAAAGTAAATTTTTGAAATTATTTTTGCACTCTCCTGCAAACTATACATTGTTTGTAAGGCTGCCTGCATATCACTGGGCACCACCTTTACTATAGCCCTTCCTTTTTATCTATAGTTTCCTTAAATAATTGTTTCTCACCCCCCTTAAATTTCTTTCTTTCTTTTTTATGAGTCCTCTCACTGTTTTGTATTAACTCTGTGATATCGCTGCAATCTGGCTTTCTGCTCAGTTCGCTTTCTTGCTCACCCTCCTCCCCCTAACCTGCACCATTTCCCACCCACCCCATGACCTCTATGCATATCCCCAGCAAACCACTTCCTCTAATTTCCATTCCATTAATCCATTTACATACAGCTCTACCCTGTCCACACCCACATCACATTTACACCTCACCTTCTTTTATTGAGCAAAGCTTATCTAGCTCACAATGCAAACATCTCATCTAACTATCTTACGTTAACTCCAGGCTTACTACCTTCTGTCATACTTCACCGTTTTCTACGTTTTTTCATTCTACCTATTACATAAATAAACCTTCTACTATTTGTAAACCCACCCTCACAATAGACATACTCCTTTCAGCCTGCCTAACATCTTCTGCATATCTCCTCCCATCTTTTCCACTATACGCTCCCATATTATTCAATTCACAAATTGGTCTCCTCACTTCCTATGAAACCAGACTTGACACCAGTATCATCACTTATGTATAAAAACACATCTCATGGTATTCATTCTAACCCCAAAACCCCAAAGACTTAAACATACTAACACTGAACCTGTGATTCATCACTGTTAAGAATTCAAGAATTTTTGTAAGCATGGTTAATTAAAACCTCCAATAATGAATATGAAATACACCTCAACCTCTACTGCCTAATGGACTACTAATTGCTTAAACTACTGCCTCTTCTTCACATTCTGCAACACCCCACTAACACCTTAATATGAATTCTATAACACCAATATGATTTTTTATGGTTTTCTAAGAAGGTAAGAAGAAACAAAAACTAAGAGCAACCTATGAAGCTAAAATCAAGGAAGGGAAAAACAACAAACAAAACAAAACACACTCAAAACATGAAGCACTACCTAAATAAAGCAAAAATCAACAACAAGAAATCACAACTCAACTCTCCTTCCTAAAACCTCCACAAAAAAAAACCAATCCACAATGATACCTACTACTCTATCTACCTAACCAACAATTAAACCCATTACCCATCATCTAAAACCCCTCCATCACAGATGGCGAAAACTTTAACTTACACAAGCGCTCAAAAATCAATAGCAGACCTAATAACACTCCTAACACTGTACCCCCCACCATCAACCTATTTACATACCAATCCTATACCATCAACTACCACAGCCAGCCTCAGTAAGGCCAGAGATGCAGTATCAGTACAGCCTCAGTATTCTTTACTAAGTCCTTTTACTTTACCTCACATCCTTCAATACTCTACTCACTGTCTTGTATACATACTCACATAATAAATAAAGAAAACTCTAAAAGAGCCACGAAACTCGAGAGAAAAAATGCAAGAGAGTCTCACAACCAAACTAAACTCCAGGCCAGAGCCCTACTGGAGTCACTCCCCCTCCATCCACATACCTTTCTACTACAACATTTTTCACTAACAACATTCACACTTCCTCCAATCCTCAAATCCTCATTCAAATGATTCCATGATTCCACCATAATCCCTTCACACAGTTTTTACTGTTCCAAAATTCCAAAACTCCTTTGCATGCAAACTCTGTCAAAAAAAAAAAAAAAAATCTTACTCTTTTCATTACACCAAAACTACTAAATGAGTACTCTCAAACCCAAAAACAGTCCCCAATCATTTCACATCAAATAACATCTTTGCATCTGATATCAGTGTACAAAGAATAGTAAACTAAACAAAATCAGTAATCATTGACAATACAAAAACCCTTCACAGAATAAATAATGACTCTCTATATCAAAAACTTCTTTTATAGAAACAAACATTTCTAAATTACATCATCAACCAAACCTACCATAGCAAAATATTTTCCTTCCCTCTTCTCTTTACATACAAACTTCTAACTAACTTACAAATTACAGTTAATCAACAATGGAACACAAGTACAACACAAAGAAGTTATTTGCCACAAATAAATATACTACACACACCACCTACTACAAAACTACTAGACTAAACAACTGGCTAGAACTCTCCAAATTCAGCACTTTCTTTTCCAACCCTTTGCTTTCAACCCTTATAAGCCTACAGCCTGCCTGTGCTAAGCAGCTCTTACACACAAGTACACCCAAACAGATCCTATGATCCAGAAGACAAAGATCCAAAAACCACTCAAAAGGTCTCAAACAATAAAAACAGGTCTGTGTTCATATTCTGTTTCTAGATTCCCTAATATCCATTCTCTCTACAAACCCACCTTACAAACCCTTAGCCTTTTAAAACAAAAAAAAAATGATCTAAAAATGCTCAAAAATCTGTGTTGTGTAAATCTCAGCTCAGCTCTTACTTCTTCCTCTTCTTCCACACTTTTTCTTTTCTTCTTCGCATTCACTTCTACAATACACCACAGCCTAAAAGTCTCCATGCCTCCTCACCTGCTCTGTTACCATACATTAAGCTACTGCTCAGGCTGTAATGTAATGCCTCTCTTCTTCTTCTCTACTATCTTTCTGCATCACTAACTCTTTTGCTATTATTTTCCTAACTTAAACCAGCATTTTATTTTTTGTGTACTATAACAGGCTGATGTCATACATTGCTGTACCTACATAGAATTCTTATACATTTTATGCACTAATAGGCTATGTATATCTATGTTGTTAATGAAAATTGTCTGTCTATATATATATAACTCTATAGAATTGTCCAGATGTGTAGTATATCTTGTAACCTAGTTTATGTTCAATCAACTTATTTTTGTATAGTACTCCTTTTTAACCAGATTGTTTAATGGAATCTTGGAAAGTGAGAGGATGCCTGAGGAGAGAAGAATATTTGTATTGGTACTGATTTTTAAGAATAAGGGTGATGTGCAGAGCTGTAGTAACTACAGAGGGGTAAAATTGATCAGCCACAGCATGAAGTTATGGGAAAGAGTAGTGGAAACTAGGTTAAGAAGGGAGGTGATGATTAGTGAGCAGCAGTATGGTTTCATGCTGGGAAAGAGTACTACAGATGCAATGTTTGCTCTGAGGGTGTTGATGGAGAAGTATAGAGAAGGTCAGAAGGAGTTGCATTATGTCTTTGTAGACTTAGAGAAAGCATATGACAGGGTGCCTAGATAGGAGTTGTGATACTGTATGAGGAAGTCAGGAGTGGCAGGTAAGTATATAAGAGTGGTACATGTACTAGGGCAGTGTGACAGTGGTGAGGTCTGTGGTAGCAGTGATGGATGCATTCAACGTGGAGGTGGGATGACATCAAGAATCAGCTTTCTTATTTATAATGATGATGTATAGGTTGTCAGATGATATCAGACAGGAGTCCCCATGGCCCATGATGTCTTGATTTGTAGTGAGAGTAGGGAACAAGTTGAGAAGACCCTGGAGAGGTGGAGATATGCTCTAGAGAGGAGAGGAATGATGTTCAGCAGGACTAAGACAGAATAAATGCATGTGAATGAGAGGAAGGAGAGAGGAATGGTGAGGATGCAGGGAGTAGAGTTGGTGAAGGTAGATGAGTTTAAATACTTGGGATCAACAGTTCAGACTAATGGTGAGTGTGGAAGAGAGGTGAGGAAGAGAGTGCAGAGCAGGGTGGAGTGAGTGGAGTAGAGTGTCAGGAGTGGTTTGTGACAGACGGGTACCTTTAAGAGTGAAAGAGAAGGTCTACATGATGGTAGTGAGATCAGCTATGTTATATGGGTTGGAGATGGTGGCACTGATGAAAAGACAGGAGTCATAGCTGGAGGTGGCAGAGTTAAAGATGTTAAGATTTGCATTGGGTGTGACAAGGATGGATAGGATTAGAAATTAGTATATTGGAGGGTCAACTCAAGTTGGACAGTTTGGAGGCAAAGCCAGAGAGGTGAGATTGCATTGGTTTAGACATGTGCTGAGGAGGGATGCTGGGTATATTGGGAGAAGGATGCTAAGGATGGAGCTGCCAGGTAAGAGGAAAAGAGGACAGCCTAAGATAAGTTTTATGGATGTCCTGAGAGAGGGCATGCAGGTGGTTGGTGTGACAGAGCAAGATGCAGAGAACAGAAAGAAATGAAACAGATGATCTACTGTGGTGACCCCTAATGGGAAAATCAGAAAGAAAAAGAAGAAGAAAAGAAGAATATTACTCATTTCACTTGTATTATTTGTGGACTATACCGTGAAGCTTTATTCCCCAGCCTTCCACTGAAAACGGGCTCTGTAGACCCAGTCAGCCCACTCTGGTAAACAAATTTCAAATAAATAAATAAACCAATAAATAGATAGACAGATAAATAATAATAAATAAATAGTGGGTCAACCTAAGTGAATTTTGTTTCCCTTCAGCAAGAAAGGTGTATCCATAGGCTACAACTCTTTAGGTGCCTTATGTACCAAATACTGCGATTCAGGCTTAGGAAGAGGCCTCCCACCTCTGGAACCTATGACTCAGATTTCATCTCTTCTAGTACAATTGCTTGCATAACCAATCTTTGTACATTCGGAACGTTTGTTTAACTTTGGTACATTGTCTAGTAGAGGCTTCATGTGGATTTTAGTGATCGGCTTCATTTCTCTGACAGAAAGTCAGATTAAAAGATCAGTTAACTCAATGAAATGTCACAACTGAAGAGGTCCCACAATCCTGTGTGGTCTATGTCTTGTGCTGGCTATTTCTTTTCACTTTTTCAGCATTCCTAAATCTTTGATTTTCTTCTCTAACAATCTCAGTTTTTCTCTGTTAGAAAGGAAGCTAAAGCCTGCTATTTATTATTATTTTTTTACAATGTAACAAAACAAGAATTAGGAATAAATATATTTTACAGCTGTTTGCCTATCACATTTGCATTTATTCACTGGTTTAGTCACAGACACACTGGGAAGCATAACATAACATAAATAAAGTTGGATGATTTAAACATTTAGCCACTTGAAAGGGAACTTTCATTGCTGTACATAAAAAGTAAGCTAAAGTGAGTGGATGATATTAATCTGTAGAAGTGAGAGCTAGTCGGAATATAGAGAATTTCAGTTTAAGTGATGAAGCCATTCATAGACCTATGTTAATGCATAGTAGTGTGAACTATTGTTGGTGCACACAGATGGAATAGGAAAATCCACAAACAAAATGTTAAGATTTACTACTTGTTACAGCGGGTATTGTTGAAAATGACAGTACTACTGCTTATCTCATACCAGCTTATGAAAACAGCTGATTTTGCAACAGCTGTGCTTGTCAGTGGGGAGTTGCATTATGGTGCATATAGCATGACAGCTTAAATTTACTCATGAATCACCTCATTGCTATTGGTTTAGACTGGAGTGATTGTTTGTAGACCTTCCCCAATGTCAGTTCCATAACAGGTAATGTGAAAAATCCTCCTTCAGTCCAATGACAGATCGTTTCCTTACAACTAAGGATTATGTTTGGTCAGCTGTTAAGTACTTAATTCTGTTTTTGGTCAAGTTTCAGTCCTACAATTCTGCTATCTTTGAGATCAGTAAGACTGCATGAGCCTTCTCTCTCTCTCTCTATTTGCTTTTACAAGGTTATTCCATATAACTGTACAACTGCAAATTAAATATATCTAAGTAAAGATGTTGTGTGAGGCAAAGCATCTGGTATGAGGCATGCGTGAAACCTGCCTCCCTGCAGAAAGAATCTTTAGTTTTAGGCTATTCAATGCTTCATGTTTCTTTTTTTCTTTGTTGGTGATGATTTAACTCTCAAAAGACTCATATATATTAATTTATAGTGCTATGCTTTGACTTAAAAATTTAATGAAACACTTGACACATAATAATTAAGTTAGAGCAAGCCAACTGGAAATCAGCTGTAAAACATATAATTTAATAAGACTGTCATATGTTATTCTCTACTTGTATTGCACATCTTCCATATTTTAGTGCACAAGCTGTCAAACACTACAATGAGAGCAAATATTAAACTAGAATAGAATTTAAAAAAGTAAATAAAACTTCAGATGCCATTAAATATGAAATTGATTATAGGGGAAATGCTTTTCACTAATCATCCATTTACAGCATCCATATATGCTCTCTTCATCCAAGACCCCATCCAATAAAGTTATTGGGGTCTTCTCATTTAATTCTCATATCGTCACTGTAGCACATCAGTGCTGCTAAATAACATCTTTACTACTAAGACATCCACCCATTTTAAAATTTAGATGCACTGACAGTTCGGGAGGAGCTTTGAGTATTTATTTATCTCAGTGTTATGGATTCTTATTAGCCTTATGTTTCCCATTCCTGATGTGAAAGCACATTTTCATTATAATGTAGCCTGGGCACCAAAGTCTGTCTTCTTTCATTATTTCTGTGAATTTTCTGCTGGAGTTTCATCTAAAGCAGAAATAGCTGGCTGAAACTGTTAGGGTTTTCTATTTGCATTTCTGTCCTCTTTAGAAATGCAGAAGATATTTTTGAAAGGAAGTACAGCTATAAATAATGCTATAAGTGAAAATGGAAAATAAAACTTTACAAAATGTGCTGGCAGTATGATATGAAGAACTAGTAAATCGCGTAAGACTTTGCTATAGTTTCTGGTATCAGAACAGCTCAGGAGTAAGATCACTAAAGTCACTGTTTTACTATAAAGTCAAGCATATGAAAACAATTTAATGCTCTAGTAACAGACAGGAATAAGGTTTTATGTTATATGCAGGCTAACAGATCTGTTAAGCAGGCAATTAACAGATTCACTGTAACACATTCACAGTCTACCTTACAGCTGATGGCAATGCTGAAAATGACATCTACTTTGCACAAAGTTTACCTTATTGAGAAATTAAGCAATAAGTTATATACTTATAGGTGAGTCAAAAGAAGTTGTGAATAATTAAAAGGCTTATTAAAATTTAAAAGACAGTAAAATGACAATTCACTTTCATAAACGTTAACACATCCTTTGTATATACATTAAGTTCTTGATTTAGACTGTAACTGCAAAATGTGTCAGGTTTTTGTAAATTAAAATGCACTTCTTGCAAATACTATATTTTGCATTATTTCCATGGATAGTGATGCAGCTGGGTAATTTATTATTCTCCTTTTACTCATATTTTAGAATTTAGATCATCTGCCGATTGTGTGAATTTCTGCATACTGGTATGCCTGTGCACAATTGAAGGGATAGTCAGAATAACAGAATGGGGAGTCTCCTAACTGTACATTTCACTATTGTACATGGTGAAGATGCTATAGCCTAAAGGCTACAAATTTGATATAAGTGTATACACACATTAGTGGTAGTATAAACATCAAAGATCTTTTTAACAATACAAAGGGTGGTATTCATAGTCATTATGCAGATGGTATATGACTATTTGTGCTATGCGCGAATGAGAACCACAATTCATAGAGTACAGATTAAATAATGAGATTTAAATGAGATATGATGTAACTTAGTGTATGCTAATGGAGCATTCTCTCCCCTGTTTAAGATTCATAGTAAAATTTCACATCTTCTTCTGTTGTGATTCATAGTAAAATTATGCAGCTTTTCCAAACCATTCATAGATACATCTCAATAGTTCTATCTACTTTTCAATTTGTGAAAATGCTGTTACTTTCTGCTACTCTTGCGATTTCTAGGTGTGTATTGCTTATCTTGGTTGAACCAAAACCACTTGTGCCCAGCAACACTTGCCACCCAAGAAGGGGAAGATAGCACAGGATAAGTCATTATAACTTTAATAATCAGGAGACAGGTTCAGAGTGGACCTGGAAATTAAAAGGGTCTCAGTGGGTATGTATGACTCCTATGGGGTACTGGAAGAATACCTGTGCTTCCTATCCCTGTAGAGACTAAAGAATGTATAACCCTCACTATACATGCCACAGAGACATTCCAGAGACAGACTGAGGACACATTGGGGATATCACAGGCTTCTACTTCATGGATACTGCAACAGTTTCTGGATGTATTCTTGGCACATGTGGCTAAGTATATATATTTCCTGGTGTTCCCTCGGAACTAAGCAAGGTCTGTCTATGCCTTTTATGAGATGGCACATTTACTTGAGGTACTAGGTGCAATAGATTGCACTCATATTTCATTTAGGGCTCCTTGTGGTCCACTGAGGAAGCAGTATTGCAATAGGAAGAAATACCATTCCATCAATTGCCAGATAGTGTGTGATGCATGGGGGTACACCAATGTGTATGCCCAGCATTCTGACACTGCACATGATTCCAGTATCTGGGACACTATCTCATTCTGAAATTTCTTATGTATGGTAGAATGCCCTGTGGTTATCTTGTTGGTAAGTTGAAAAATATTTTTTTAGATTATATTTAAGCTATTATTCATGGTAAAATGTATGGCTGAATACTAAAACACTTTTTCTTTGTTGTATCTCCCCCTCTTTTCTTTCTCTGTATGTTGGATATGCACTGCAGCCATGGTTCATGATGCCAGTGAGAAATCCAAGTGAATCTGAGAAACAGACCTATAACACATTCCTGTCCCAGACCCATATCGTCATTGAGATGGTTTTTGGCCTCCTGAAAAGCCATTTCAGGAGCCTGGATAAGTTTGGGTGTGGCCTAGTCTGGTGGTGAAATGACCCATTTCATGTCTCACTATGGCTAATGATGACCAGCTGTCAGCAGTAGTAATGGACCCTGTGAGGTAGACTCATGCATGGCATACCAATGCACAGGTAAAGAGGTGGCATCTAGTCTAGAATTATGGACCATGATATTCAGTTAGTGTTTCCTTTCTTGTAAAAAAATACATAGAGTATAATTGTTGAATGCAGTGATATCTGTCGGCTGTGTTGTGTGGTGCATGGTCTGCTGTCACTGTTTATCTGACATTGTATCTCATCTTAAACTATTTATTTTTCACAGTAGTTAGTCATAGCATTATCTGTAGAAGACATGCCTGAGCACTCATACTTTGCAACTATCATATTAAAGTATATTGTTTGCTGAGGTACTGCACATCAGATTATTTTTATTTTGTTGTACACAGTAATTTGTGACTTCAGAGATAAAAATATCGTAACGTGCAGTGGTGAGGGTGAAGTGGCAGCAGTGTTTGTTTAAATGGCAGGATACTTATTTAAATGTGAAATTATTTCATTACTGTGTTTCCATGAAAAATTGTCTACTAATACTTTTCAGGTGTAGGTAGCAGCCAGCTGTTGGAATGTTAATGCATAGAGCACTGGCATCAATGACTGCAATGTCATATAATGTAATGAAGTTTCTTTCCATAGTTCCCTGAGGTTCTAAGCAGTGCTATTACAAAGATGCAATGCATACAGTTGTAAAGTGTCCCAGCCCCACTGATCTAACATTTTTGTTTGTTTTTCATGTTCTTCCCCTTCTAGTTAAGCCATTCAACAGTGTTTATGAAAGTGAAATTGTATGTGACAAAATTGTCAGTTAATTCAGAGCTGCACTTGGTCCATCTAGTGACTAGTACTGGTATCCAATGTGGCACTTCACCCTCTTCATGTATGAAGAGCAAAAAAAAAAACTTTACTTTAATAAGCCAATTGCTACACTGTGTAGCATTCAGCTTATTATAGTCAAAATCATGCACTCCTCCTCCCAGCTCTTCCATTTAAATGAAAAAAAGTACTTCACTGTATTAAGCCTTACAATTAGATCCATGTCTCCCCACAACTCTTCTATTGAGAAAAAAAAATGAATTTTACTGTATTAAACTGATTGCTACACTGGAGTGATTGTGTTATTGTAGTCAAATCAACAAAACCCTCGGGATGTTATACTGAAGAGTAAACAGAAAAAAAAGAGAAAAAAAGCACTTCACTGTATTAAGCCAGTTACTACATTGTAGTGATCAGTTTAATGCAGTAAAGTGCATTTCATCCATGCCACCCAGATCATTCACTGAACACAACCCCCCCCAAAAAAAAAAAAACACTTTACAACTGGTATTCCTGATTGTAGCACTCTAATACTTTGTGTCTTGGCAACTGCCCCTTCACCCAGCCCCTGAATTAATTCACAGTAGTTCAAGATCAAATGAGTCATACACATTTCCAGAGGATAGTCTAGGTGAAGAAGGGCTGTTATTAGACATGTATGGTGAGTTAG
>NC_056732.1:939252097-939289597 GCF_019279795.1 Protopterus annectens
ATGGGTATGAGTAGGGAAAGTCTCTGGGGCAGGAATCTATCCCTCCAGCATGTCCTGTTTATTGTAGTGACAAGGTTTAGGTCCCTAGACCATGTAGCTCAGAGGGATTGGGATTTCTTTAGGTGCAGAATGTCCAACAGCTCTGGGTTTGACATAGCTTTATATGTTAGGCAGAGATCACCTGGGAGTAGGCGATATGCTACGGAGCAAAGCTGGAGTTTTTTGAGATGGTCAGTGTAGGGCATCTGTTTGAGGCCAGTAATCCTCTTTGTGAGGTACTTCTGTGGTCTTTCCAGCTGCTGCAGATGTCTTGTGAGGTACATTCCAAAAGGGGTGTTGTACTCTATAATGGATCTAATGAGTGTCAAGTAGAGGGGAAAAATGACCTCTTTTTTCCTGGATGAGAACCCTTTTATGATGAGGTGTGCCACGTGGAAGGACTTCCTGACTACTGTGGCGATGTGACTATCAAAGGACAGACTACTGTCCACCTGGGTCTCAAGGTCTCTTATCACACATTCGGTGTTAAGTAGACTGCTGTCTATGTAGTAGCTCATGGGTACAGAGATTTTACCAAAGAGGATGACAATGCATTTTTGGCATTGAGCTTGAGGCCATGGCTCTGACATCAGGCATCTGTCTCAGCGAGGCCCTTCTGTAGGATTTCCACATCATTTGGGGACTTGACTATGGTTCCTAGTTTGCAGTCATCTGTGAACTTCATTAGCCAGAGGCCTTCTGTGTTAGCCTGTACTTCAGAGAAGTAGATACCAAACAGGAGAGGTCCCAGGAGTGAACCCTGTTGTATTCCACTTGTCACTGGTTTGAGGTCGGATTTGGTAAGATCCCTTAAAAAAAAAAATGTGCCTCTCCTCTTCTACCTCCAATTGCACAACCACTTGTTTTGTGCCCCTCTTTGTTGTGACTTCCCTTTTTCAGACTTTCCTGTCTCCCCCTTTCTGTTCTTTAATGAATCTATTAGGGTGTTCACATAAGGGTACCCTATATAAAATATATTAAACCCATTTATTTTTTTAAGTATTAGTAATAAAAGCTGTATAGTCTACAGCTTGCCTTAGATATTTTGCATAGCACATCTGCATCTAATATTCAGATATAGACAAGACACTACTAAGTAATATGAAGCTTACGGTTTTCACATACTCCTTTGCATCTGCTTAACTTTTGACTTTAGTTCCTATACATTTTTGACTTAAATTAACATGTTCTTCAGAATACATTTGCTTTTCCTTATTCATTACACACGCACTGTGCTTAGCTTATTTACATATAAACATATCAGCGCTACTTGCACATAACCACTATGTACACACAAACTACTAGACCATGAATACTACCCAAAGCATATTTATTTAAAAATTCAGCTCTATAAAACCAAGAGAACTGACTAATAAAAGTACGTGAGTTGAATAGATTAAATGATTTTGCAGGCTCTTTGTTTTGATTTGTTTTTACTCTTTACAAATACTAAATATTTTTTAGAATGAATTGTTTTATTTTCCTCAGAAAATTTGTGTTGGAGGAGTGTAGTTTTAATAAAGTTGCTTATTTTACAGTTTGAATTCAGTTTTTATTTTTTTCTAAATTTTCTACATAGTAGTTCTACTATATGTGTACTTTCTTGCTTAGACTGAGTGTGACTTTAACATCAGATGGATAACACCTTCTGCAACCTTAGATGCATCTTGCACAAAGATAACCTGAGTAGGCTTTGCAAGTTTTGTAATCTGTTTCTACCTGAACTTCTTTGTATAGACATGCTAACTGAATGCATAACATTTATGCCTTATTGCTAACAGTTCATCTAGTATCTTAGTATATTGCTTTTGTATATTTGTAAATTTCTTGAACAATAGACACCTAGTTTGTTTTCTTTGATTGACACTGTTGGTTTAGTCAGGTTATAGCATTTTAACATTTGGTGCATCTGTAGCTATTTCTTTAGCATTTTAAACATGTTCCCTGTGCATTAGCTCCATGCCCAGGCTGTATCTTCCCATAACAGTTTTCTTAGAAGCATAGGTATCTCAAACATCTTAGCTACAAACTTTGAAAAATGTTGAATCTCTCTAAGAAACCTCGGCAATACGTGTGTTCTCTGTCTTTAGCATTTGCACAACTGATCTAACTTTTTTTCTTTATCAAAGTTCAGTCCCTCTGATATAAGATTATGACCCACATATTTCAGACTTGTCATTTTTGCTTTATGTTTGCTTATATTTAACTAGAAATTTTTCTTAATTGGTTTAGCAACTGCATCTTACTCATAATCTCTTCTTATGGCTCCCTATTGTAATGTTGGCACTCAAAATGCTGAGTACTGGATTTTGAGTGCTGACATGCTGAAAATAAGATCAAAATACAGAAGAAGAGTGAATCTCGAAGATTGCTCATCTCCTTAAAACTTATTGTGTAGGCAAGCCCTCCACATCCTCCGAACTTATATATACCAACTCTCAGATCACCATACCTTGAGAAAAGGGAATATTCTGAGAAATGGCATCTTGGACTTAATATATGTAAGTCTGTTTTTTTGATCATTCAGTCTCCATATTTCAGGACTCGCTCTATTGGGTCCCAACATTTCAAACAGTTAACTCCTCTTGTATTTGCTTCTACATTGACAAATCATCTTTTATGTTTATAACACCTTTTAAAACTTCAGTTGCATGTACAGTTGCTCTTGAAATGCCTCTGGCTCAGATAAAATACTGAATGGAAATCTAAGGGTTTTGTCTCTTAAATGGAGCACCAAAAGTACACAATATGGATATTTTCCTCACCTAGCTTTACCTGCCAGATACCATGATTTGCATCTAGTAACAAAAACATCATGACATTTGGCATTTCTGAGACCATTTCTTGAGCCACAAGCCATGTGTTATGCTGTTGTTTGATTACATTATATAGCTAATATGGATCAATACAAACACAACACTTGCTTTACTCTAGTGACCATACTATTTACTCATTCTGTTGGGACTAATTGCTTTTCAACATCTTATTCTTCTGTTTGCTTCAACTCTTGTTCTATTCTGCTTCTGATAGTTGATGGTAATTTCCTGGGAATGTGTCTTACACAAACACACACACACACACACACACACACACACACACACACACACACACACACACACACACGCATGCATGCACACATATGCATTCTCTGTTTTCACATTATTTTTTTATTTTATTATTTTTAAATTTGCACAAACCAAATAAATTCAAATACTGAAAGAACTTTTTATTAATTATTTGCATGTTGGGAGCTATTATTAACTCTCCAAGTGATGTTGACATCCTACAGAAAGGCTTCACTGAGACCAACAACTGGTGTCAGAACCATGGCCTTAAGCTCAATACTAAAAAATGTGTCATCATCCCCCTTGGGAAAAACCCGGTTCCCATGAATTACCACATCAATGGTTGTCCACTGAACACAGAAGGCATTATAAGAGATTTGGGAACGCAGGTTGACAGCAACCTCTCTTTTGAGCACCCCACATTGCCACTGTGGTCAGAAAGTCCTTCTATGTGGCACATCTCATTACTAAGGATTTTGCATTCAGGAAGAAAGAGGTCATTGTCTTCCTCTACTATTCCTTCATTAGGCCGATCGAGTACAATGCCTCATTTGGCATGTACCTCACTAGACACCTGCAACAACTGTAGAAGCCACAGAAATACCTCATAAAGAGGATCCTAAGCCTTAAACACTTGGCCTATATGGACAGACTTAAAAAACTCCATCTATTCTCTGTCTCATATCGCCTACTTAGAGGCAATCTCTGCTTGACTTACAAAGCCATGTCTGACCCAGCTCTGCTAGAAATGCTACATCTAAAGAAATCCCAATCCCTCCGCACCACATGCTCTAGAGACCTCATCCTCATTACCACAATCAATGGAACATGCTGGAGGGACAGGTTCATAACCCAGAGGCTGCCCATGCTATGGAATAGACTTCCCATAGATGTCAAGCAGAGCACCTTACTGGCCCTCTTCAAGAGAAATATCGAGTGGATGGGAAATAGACAATTCTCCCCGGGGATCACTCCAGTGGCTCTACTCGACAGAGGCACTGGGAACTAAGGTCAGGTGGCATGATGCCAGGGTAATCCTATGGGCTAGGCTTGTAAAGGCTCCAGGGCCATTAGCCTAGTATACACCTATGAACCTATGAACCTCACTGTTTGTTTAGGCCCAAGTTTGACTTTTCCCCAGAACAGACTGAAAAAATGTTTTATAGAAAATACAGACAATGTATTCAATCAGCTACAAGCTGTTATGGCACCATTCAAAAAGAGCAATTTATTTATTTATTGATTGACATTTGATTACTGGAAAAGCTTTGCTGGGCAACTACCCATTTTCAGTGGAGGCCCAGGGAGAAATGCTCCTCTGTATTATAAAAACATCTTAAGCACGATAATTTTACAATTTTCAAAAATAATAAAAAATATCCACAGTTTAAGTAATTATGCAAAAATTAGAATAATATGAGAACATTAAGTATAGATACAACTTATTTGACACTTATTTAGTAGATTTAGAGATTTAGATTTAGTGAACTGTTAGACAGTTTATAGAGAAATTAAAATTAAGTCAGTATAATGCAAGCAGGAATTGCAATATGATATGAGAGAAAAACAGGGTTATAGCATATTTAGAAACAGAGTCAGGGGAGTGAAATTGATTGTAGTGAGGAAGTGAGCAAAGAAAGGAGAGTAAGGAGGTGTAAGGTATGAATAATACTTGTTCATATTTAGGGATATAGTTTATCCAGGTCTATACTGAATCAGCAAACGCTTAAAAAACTGAACGCTGATTCATTGAACCTAGTTAAGCGAAAGCTTACAATACTGAACACTTGGAACAGCGATTTTTCTTTCTCCAGGGAAAACAAAATCGCTGTTCCACAAAAAAAAAAAAAATCTTAAAACAGTATATAATGTGGGGGGCTTTGCCTCCCACACTCCCCTACTTAAATATACCAACTCTGAGATCACACCACAGTGGAGGAAATAGCAAACTCCCAAAACCGGCCCAGCGATTTTTTTCCCTGGGAAAACAATCACTGTTCCGGATGTTCGGGATTGTAAGCTTTCACTTACATAGGGTCGATGAATCAGCGTTCACTTTTTTAAGCGTTCGCTGATTCAATATAGACCTGTTTATCCTAGGGTTGAGCAAGAATGGAGCTGGCTTGGAAGTCTTTCAGAATAGTTTTAAAGGACTGAAGGGAGGGTATTGACCTGATGGGTAAAGGTAAGGAGCTCCAGACCTTAGCAACATGGTATGAATACAGATCATGCCCAACATATTTGATAGATTTATGGACAGAGAACAGTTTTTGGTCATTGCATCATAATGACTAAATGGGGACATAGCTGTGTAGAATTGTATTTAGGGCTGTCCAAGCAGGTGGATGCTGGCACTTTTATACGTGATAAGAAGCTGGGTATATGTTAATAGATAGGGTAGTTCCAGCTAATTTAGGCTTTTTAGTGCTATACAAGAGTGGGTTCTGAAATGGGGTATTTGCAGCAAATTTAGCCATTTTATTATAGCATTGTTCAAGTTTTGATTTTTGTGATGTCTGAAGGTTAGTAAAAATGAGAGTGCCATAAAGAAGTGAGAGGAGGAGTTAAGTATTGGCACATATAGTTTTAGTTGGATTGCTAAGAAAGGTTTTGGCTCTGTAAAACATCCCTAGATGTTTTTTTTTTTTAATTTGTATATGCAGGTCAAACTTAAGATTATCATTCAGTATCATTCCTAATAATCTGTTATAAGAAGTGACTTAACTGGTTGTATTATTAAGAGAGACGATTTTAACTTTTTTTCATGGGAGAGGGATTTGGAGAAAAAATAAGTAGTTTATTTTTTTTTTGGGGGGGGGGTTAAATATGAGTTGTGAGTTAGAAAGCTATGTTTCAGTGGCTATTAAAGCTTCCTGAGTAACTTTTTGGAAATGTGCTATGTTGTCTAATATGCATATGAGTGTGCAATCATCTGTATATTGTAGTAAGGAGGCCAGTTTTGTGGATGTGTGGTGGATGTTGTTGAGAATGTTAAAGGGGATGGGACCAAGGTTGACCCTTGTGGTACACCAGTGGTGACCGGGAGGTATGGAGAGAGGGTTAAGTGCCACTTTATTGATTGATATGTATTGTACAGATAGTTTTTGAATCATAGAAGGATGGACTGAGATAGACCTAGTGTGGACATTTAAAGTAGAAGTTTGCTGTGACAAACTGAGTCAAAGGCTTTAGACAGGTCTGAATATAAGCAGGAGACTAGTTTGTCATTATTTATAGCTTTATTGACAGTATCTATAAAGGTTGGTAGCGCAGTGTTAATACTATAAGAGGGAATGAAGCCTTGTTTTGTGGGGAAAATAAGTTCTTCCAGCAGGAGATAGTTCAGCAGTTGTTTCTGAATACATTTTTCAAGCATTTTTTGGGGGGAAGGGGGGATATGATTGCTAAAGTTCTAAAGTTAGTAATATCTGTTGAATTCCCTCCTTTGTGTAGACGGATAATGTGCGATATTTTCCAGAGAGAAGATAAGTTGGATTTCTAGATTAACCTATTTGTAAGGACTGAGATAAGACAGGCAATACTGTTAACTGTTGTTCTACGGTACTCACTTGGAAGGTCATCAGCTGAAGTAGAGCATAGTTTGAGTTTGTTTAAGAGCAGTTTTATATAGGATGTAGGCAGAAGTTTGATAGTGAACGTGGATGCAGTGATGTGGTTGTAGGGAGGGATGGGATTAAGTGTTGAGGAATCCTTGTTTAGGTATGTTATACTAGATATGAAATAAGAGTTTAGTTGTATTGCAGTTTTAAGTGGTGAATTGCTGAGAGAAGGGCTCGGGTTGAATTTTTAGCCAGGATGTAAGATGTATTTAATGGATAACCAGAATTTTTTTAGGGTTGGTGTTTACTATTGTTCTCAGTGTTATTATAGCTTTTTGTCTTCATTTATTTGTTTTTTAATACAGCTGCAAAACATTCTGAAGTTTTTGAGGTATTGTGGTGTTTTATATTTTTGCCATTCTATCCAGACTTTTTCTCTGTCCTGCATTAGCATATTACTCTTCTTGGATAGCCAATTTGCATTATTTGTTTTGGTCTCTTCCTTCTAGGAGGTGCAAAGCTATTTTGGATATTTAAGAAAATTATATTGAATTCATTTAAAGAATCATATAAGAGATGGATTTTTAGGATGTTCCAGTTAATAGATGATAGTGTAGTAATGGTTGTTTCTAAGTTAAACTTGGACAAATTGTGTGTTGCTTTGTAAACATAGGTTCCTAAATAAGTAACTAAGCTAACTGTCCTTGTGGGCCATTTTAAATGTAGCCAGTTTCCTTTTTGAGCTCAAAATTACCTATCCGATTTGGTTATAGATTGGCCTTACTCATCCCATGGCTGATAATTATATATTACCATAATAAAAATAACTGGGAGCATACCATAGATACTTTGAAGGAACTCATGCAAGGGAAAAGCTAGGTGGCACTATGACTTCCTTGGACCTGGATGCCATGTCCTTTCTTATAAGATGAGCAACATAGAATACTTTCTTACTGCTTTGGCCACATGTTGGGCAAAGGCCAGATTACTGTCTACATATGTTCCCAGAACCCTGACTACTGGGTCAGCGCTTGAGGTTATCTTATCAATGGAGTAATTGGCTTGGGTGGCAGTTTTCTCCAAAGCACGATAATGCATTTCTTGGCAATGAGTTTTTAGTTTGTGACTTTGGCACCAGTCAGTTGGCTGTATTAAATATTGTAATAGTACTACAAGACAGAGAAAGACAGATAAGTGTTTTCATTTCTTGATCTGATTTTAAATTCATTTATTAGACTGAATCTGCTTTAGTTAAAGCCATTAAGCCTATATTAGTGATTCTAGTACATAGATGAACTGCATTTTTGCTGTTTAAAGTGGTCTAACTGTTGTCGTCTAAATCTGGTTTCATTCTTGTGTACTGAGTATATGATGGACTAGTTCAGGACTTGGTTTTGCATTGCGGCAGTTCTAGGCCAGTGTGCTCAGAGCTAAGGGTCTAATTGTTTTTCCATCCCACCCACCCTGTTGTAGTTGCCTACACTTTTGTAGTGGTGTTCTTAAATCCAATCTACCTGTCATTGCCTGCCCCTTATGATAATTTGACAATATAATTCCCTCCCTTATCCCATTTATTGGCTGTTGACAATAAGCACAAAAGTATCATTTTGCAAAGCCTCAACCCTTAAACTACTTACCAGGCTAAAAGACTATTGATAAACTTGCTTAATATTAAATGTACTGATAATTGCTTGTACTGATTTTAGTATCAAATTAGTGAGGTTTTTTTTTTTAATATAATTACTTTACTGGTTCTTTCTGGTAGCAGAAGGTTTCCAGGTTTGTGGTTTTGTATTGAAATTTAAATACTCAACAGCAAGTCCACCCAAACATTCTAAAACCAAACTCCAAGCAATTATAGCTATCCTGCCCCAGAGTCATTCCTGTTGGCATCATGGACTCCTTACAACTTCTATAGGCATCCTGATTGACATGGATGTCTTGAGGCAGTGTAAGAATTGTCTCATGCAGTCTGATCATTATTTATTACTCAAGCAAGCATAACAAAGTGTGTGAAAGATGTATGTATGCAATGTCCTTGGAAGTAAAAATCTCACACATATAAACTACCAAAATTGTCAGCAGTACACCACCTATCACACCTCTCCAAGGAAAACACAATACACATAATCTATCATATGCTGAGATTCTAAAGATTAACTTGCCTAAACCTGCAAGACCTTCAAAACACAACACAGGCACAAAGTACACTCAGCATATTAAGCCTATTTCCTCTCATATCACAAAGAGTCTAAAAGTCACAGATGTTGAGCCCATAAGACAGGCATCGGCCCAACCAAACATTCTTGCTGCAGGTGACTCCATTGAAAGGCATACAGACAAGCAACTACATTTACTCTATCCTTGTTCAGCCTGGTAAGAAGAGTGAATGATAGTTGCTTGTCTGGTAACAGGATCTGTCAAATCACACATTCACTCAAGGTCTTGAATAATGATACCAGTATGACTCTGTCATAGTTTATGTCAGTTTCAATACTTGAGGTGTATCTCCCTGTATTATATGAAAAGAGACATGATGGAGCTTTTAGACTATGTGTCCAAGGCAGGTATGAGCCTAACATTGAGCAGCATTCTACCTTCTCCAAGGATGATGCCGTGATATGAACAAGAATAATTTACTTTAATAATTGGCTTACTTTTTGGTGTCATTCAAAAGGGGTCCAATATTTGTCAGCCTGGAAAACCATGCTGCTTCACCAGGATGTGGCTAAATCGTGCTTCATGCTATTTATGATGTATCAAGCAATATTGTCAGGACCCACTGATGCAGCATTTTTAGCTTTTTATTGCACTTTTAGGACTTGCACTTGTGTGATAGCTGGAGGTCAGCAGCTGTAGCCTTAGTTGATTCTTCTGCTGCTAAGCACTTAATTAATTAAATCCTACTTTTTCTAACAAGGATGAGAAAATTATTCATAGGTATGGGAAAAAAGTGTATACTTCTGAAACTTTGAATTTGAAAAATTTAAACTGACAGGCATGTATGTTAAAAGTTTATTCTGACAAATTCTGAAAGAATGAGGAATGTTTTATCTACAGCTGCTTCCTGTAAAGAAAAATCTGCTTTAAATAACTTAGTTTCTACTATTGCACAGGTCACTAATTATTGTTTGCAGTGCGTATATGACTCTGTTGGTACTTCTTTCAGGGCTATAGCCACTGGTATGGTATTAAGGAGGCTTGCTTGACTGCATTCTCAGAACCTCCATGACTGATGCTATTAAAAATTAGATTTTAAATTCTCCCTTGGATAGAGATTTAGTGTTTGGCTCCATCGCTAAAAAGTGTGATGAAAGGGGCAAGTGGGTCCAGGGAATCACTAGGATTTTTCTGCCCTCCTTCTCCATGTTGTCCAAGGGATTTTCTTTTTTGTCATCCAGTTTTGGCAAAAAAAAAACAAAATAAACAGGCTCAGGAGAATTCAGATAAAGAGACATTTAAAAAGAAGTGGTGAGGAGGTTCCAAAAAGATGTCTTAAATCTCCCCAAAGCAAGGACCCTGCAACAAGTCTAAATCACTGTTCAAGAGACCTTGTTATCCCCTCCAACCCTGGCCTTTTTTCTCTCCAAGCAAGTCTGAATCTCCATTTTTCTCTTTGGCAACTGTTTCAGAGAAATGGTTTCTGGAAATCATTCATCAGGGTTATAAATGGCAGTGGGATGAAATTCTTCCTTTCAGGGGGTTATTCTTCATCCTGCAGATCAGACTATTTTGTTTCCACCCATTTTTCATCATATGCTGTCTCAAAGAGTGATAGAACCAGTCCCTCAAGGATGTTGTTAGTCCCAAAGAAAGAAGATGCTTGGTGACCAGTTCTGGATCTTTCTTTCTTAAACCTGATTGTGATAGTGCCCAAATTCAAAATGATGTCGCTTCACAACATGTTGCCCCTTCTTCCTCTTTCAGGTTTCCTGGTAACATTATCATCACATGCATTTTCATCCAGGCATTTCTTAAAGTTTTGTGAGTCCAGATTACATTATCAGTTCTCTGCCTTACCCTTTCGATTATCCACTGCACCAAAAGTGTTTACAGAAGGTCTATCTCCATTTACAGCTCATTGCAGGCTACAGGATATTCACATTTTTTTCTTTATTTAGATGACTTACTTATCTTTGCAGAGTCTCTTTCAAAATTTCAGGCATTTATCTCTTGGGTGAGAGATATCTTGCACAAGCTGGGATTCTAAGAGAACATTCAAAAGTCTTTCTTTACTGCCCCATTTATGATTGTGCTCCTGCGATGCCAACTAGACACTTCAGTTTAAAGGGCTTTTCTTCCACAGGAAAAAAATAGTCCATTATTTATATCTATTTCTAATGTTTCTACTCAGACTTCAGTCACTGTGAGGGAATATGTCAGGATTTCAGGTCTCATGGCACCTATGATTCTCATGATACCCCTGGCAAGACCCCACATGAGAAAGATACAGTGGTATCTGTAATCTTTGCTGCCTGCATCAACACCCATTATCTTTTTTATATACCAGTATTGGGGTTTGTCAGAAAATAAATCACTTGGATATCTTTAAATCATGGTCTCTCCTTCTCTATCTCTCTCCAAAGCAGTCCATTACCACAGATGCTTCAGACTTGGTCAGAGAGTGGTTACAGGACAGATAAAAGTGTAGAAGTGTGTGGGACACCAAGGACAAATGCAGGCACATAAATGTCAAGAAGATGCTTGCCCTGATCAAGGCATTCAATTCTCTGAACCATCTTTGGTCCCCAGGACAGAGTCAAGTGGTTTCAGACTATACAACAGTGATATGGTACATCAACAAGCAAGGGGAACTAGGTCATACACCCTTTGCAGACTAGCCATGTCAGCTTAGGATATAGCACCATAGCACATTAACACTTTGCAGGCCTCCTACATACCATCAGACATCCTACATTTCATCAGAGCAAAATTATGTGGCAGGACCAGGGCAGACTTTACAAATGGAAAATAGATCCAGGGATCTTCCAAGATCTGATCCAACTGTAGGGAGTTCCTCAAATAGACCTTTTTACCTCCTCTCTGTACAATCAACTGTCAAAATTATATTCTAGGACTCTATGCAAGAAGGCCTAGAAGACAGATGCCTTTTTTTCATTGGACAGGAATATTGTTGTATGCCTTTCCACACTTTCTGCTACTTTCTAGGGTACTTCTGAAGATTCAGAAGGAATATCCCAAGATCATTGTGGTAACTCCCTTCTCTCCCATGCAACCATGATTCTCCATTATTTAAAAATGGCCAGAGGCAATTACCACAAGCTTCCTCACAGAATGCATCTACTTACACAAGATCAGGGGTGTTTCTTACACTCCGACATCAATCATCTTCAACTGACTGCCAGGATGATAGTGTATTAATACCTTTTAGGCACCTGTTTTCTGAGGATGTGCAGCAGGTACTGATGGAGGAAAGAGGCCTGTTACCATAAAAATCATATATTAGCAAATGGAAATGGTTTTCTGGTTGGTGCCAACAACATACCCAGCACCCATTCAGGGCAAGTTGTTCTGTGGTTTTACTGTGTGAGTTACTATCCTATGACCTTTCTTATTCCTCTCTCAGTGTTCATTTGTTGGCCATTTCAGCATGTCTGCCCATGGAGCCTCATTTTTCAAGGCAGTTACATATCAAAATATTCCTGAAAGGGGTTTTGCTTAAATGTCCTCCAAGTAAACCAGTGGCTTCTCCTTGGGATCTTAATTTTGTGTTAGAGAAACTAACACTTGCTCCATTTGAATCAGCTAATCTGGTTGACCTGAGGCTCTTAACATGGAAAATAGTTTTATTGATTGCACTGACCTCTGCAAGAAAGCTATTTGAGTTGCAAGCTCTTATGGTGAGACTAGCCTACCTCACTTTCCACAAAGACGGTGTTTCTTTGAGAAATAATCCTAAAAATGAGGGAGAAAGGATACTCATTACTTTGGATGTCCACAGACAGCTCAGGTACTATCTTTACAGAATTAAATCTTTCAGATCATTGGATCAATTATTAATTTCTTATATAGGTAAGAAGAAGGGACAACTTGCTAAAACAGATTGCTTCCAAATGGTTGTCTAGGGCTGTTATGTTTTGTTACACTGATCCCATAACAAATCTATTCCAGGCATGGTGAAGGCCCACTCTTCAAGGACCTTTGCTACTTCAATGGCTTTTTTGGAAAGGGGTGGATTCTAGATGTATTCTAAAAGGTGTTACTTGATGCTCTGTTCATGCTTTTACAAAGCACTGTAAGTTGGATTCCTTCTCTAGGTCTAGATCGTGCTTTCCTAGGACCATTCTCCAGGGGCTCCTGTACCCTTCTCCTTCCTCATCCCAAATATACTTGGCTATGGTAATTTACCCATATAGTTAAGGCTACTGCAGCAGTAATCAAAATGAAGAACATAGTACAGTTGTGTGAACTGTACTTACTGTAGCAGTAGATGTTAGATGTTTGAATGATCACTGCTGCAGTTGCCTCTCCCTCATTCCATACCCTTTGTTTTTTTTTGGTGTGTTTTTTCTGCCAGGGTGTGGACATTTATTTTTTATTATTCAGCAATGGATCTGTCATTGTAATTACTCTCCATAAACCCTCCCTAGTATCCTTTCTTTCTATTTGCTCTCTCTCCCTTCTCTACTCTAACTTTATTTCTATCAGTTCTTACTACTGCATCTCTGTCTAAGCACACCTTGTAAAATATCCCAGTTTCACTATTTATAATTTAACCTGTATATAATACATACCACAAAATGTCTTCCTTCTGATGACTGCATTTCAATAATTCTCTACATGAAAAGTATTATTTAATGTCTGTATTTTAATAAGTACTATAAGCATATGTTTTCTTCTGATGAATGTATTTCTATAATTGTTAAAATGACTGATATGCAATTTCTGCTGGAGCTTTTGTAAAATAAATAAATAAATAAATAAATAAATAAATAAATAAATAAATATTCCTAGCCTTGTCCTTTTATAGCTCAGTCTCTGCTAACAGGAAATCTCTAAAGGACTTGATACTAACACTCATCCTTTAGTCAGCTCAGCTCAAGCTGCTTGACAGTTTGGGCACATGGAAAGTGCCCTGAAACTTTGGAAACTGTCCAGCTGTTATATCCCTGGCAGGATATAACCCATATAGCTAAGGCACTGATCAATATGAAGAATATCAACAGGTACACTGGGTTTAACTGGGTAGAACTATTACAATGCAACAGTAATTTAAATAAAAGTCACAGCACACAGCGACTTTGGAATTCACAAACCCTTAGCTCTGAGCTGATTGGTCAGGAAATGCCCAATGCAAAGACAAGTTCTGAACTAGCCCAGCATACACTCAGTACACAAGAATGAAACTATGACTTAACAACAGCAGTTAGATCACTTAAAACAGCTAAAGTGCAGTGCAACTATGTACTGGAATCACTAATATAGGCTTAAAGACCTTAGCTAGTGCAGATACAGACTGATAAAATGAATTTAAAATCAGATCAAGAAATTAAAACACTTATCTGTCTTTCTCTGACTTGTAGAACTATTGCAATCCAATCTTTTACCTCCTCTAATCCCTGTACTGAATAGAATCTGAACAAGAAAGGATTAGGAAAAAGCTACGTCTTTCATAATTAAGGAGGATGTTTCTCTTGTCAGTTTGATGGTGTTGTTTTTGGAGTTACTGGTTGTCTGGTGGATCTGTAGAATACAATTGTATCTCTGGACATCTGTCATGTGATTGTTGTTTACTTGCACATTTATACGCAACTTTTTCCACACAACTTAAGGAAAGCAGTATTCATTTAAAAAAAAAACTGTTACTACCCTCTTGAGATTATTCTTTTTACAAGTGACGACCACCTATTCCAAGGACTGCAGTTCCTGGAAGAAATTCTTAATGTAGTCCCCTTTCTGATCAGATGAAACAGACTCAAGTATTTTACTTTCTGGATTTGCAGTTTAAAAATAATTGAGTTTGCTTCAGTTAGTGCTGTTCTAACAAAATGTTCAACCATTTTAGGGGGGTAATCAAGGGTTCATTCTTTGCTTTTAATCTTACGATATTGGTCATGTTACTGACAAGCAAAAGATGACATGTTGATAACTCTTAAACTTGTGAGAATATCTTCAGCTGAATGCATCTATCAAACAAGATTTTATTAAAATGAAGACAATTTATTTTTGCAAATTCCACTTATATATTTTATTATAACTTGAAAATAGTTTGCATTCCAGTTTCTGGTCAATTGATTCATTATGGACAATATTGTCAAATAAAAGGCCTATTTTTTATTGTTCCATGCCATTATATAATCAAAGAACAAACCAAAAAAAAAAGCAATGCTAAACCAGCTAGAACAAAAAAATGCTATTATGTAACAAAACTCCAGGGAATCAACTAAACCAACCAAACAATCAACCAAGTAAAACTGTCATTGGACACAGTTAGACATTCAGTGTACAGTAACAAACGTGTATTGGAAATGTTACTAAATCAGACTTCATTGGTACCCATACCTCCGAACCATATTGAATTCCTCTGTATTTACCGGTCTGAGGGCAAAATATTGGGGTGCCATGAATTCATGAGTGGCCCCCTTAATTTCTCAGTTTTCCGGTCTTTTTTTGTTTTTACCACTTTAAATTTATGGCTGATGTCACCAGCATCACCAGCATACAGGGGCGTGCATGATGACATCACCCACTGCCTGTTGAACTCAGAGGGAAACAGCAATGGCAGCATGTGCGTAAGTTTTGCAGACTCCGCCTGTAAGCTTCTCTTTATTTCATCTATTTTATCTGCTGGGCTGGCCAAGTTTTATCTGCTATTCTGCTGGATCATAATTGTTAAAAACAAAAAACTACTACTGGAGCAAAGGAGCACACACAACTGACTCAACGTTCAGAATGCTGAGTCAGTTTCATGTACTCCTTTGCTTCAGTAGTAGTTTTTTATTTTTATAGTTTAGTTTGTCCATATTCAGTTTTGGATCATAATTGTTACCTGCAATGTGTGCATTATAACTTAAGACAAGTTTAAGTCCGCCATTTTGTTTGTGCATCTGGTGGCCATTCATGTTCATCTGCTTATTTGAATGAAATGCCGCTCAAATTATCTGCTAGATTGCTGCTCAAATTATCTGCTGGATCATAATTGTTGTTGTGCATTCGTAAAGTCTGTACTGTGTGCAGTATATTGTTTGTTTGTGCATGCTGGGAATGCTACTCACTCCTGCAAGCATTATGAGTCCATTCTTTGGTTTTTGGTAAGTCTGTGGTGGACTGGAACATTTTCCAGCTTATTATTTGGTCATTTGTTGCTCATTTTATAGGGGTGGTACGTGTCTACAGGCTGCCATTTAGCTGCTTGTTTATCGGTGCCATTTCTCTTGCTGCTGAAAAGTCTGTTTGTTATACTGCCCAAGTAATGTTTTATCTGCTGGCCGTTTATGCTCTTCTGCTTATTAGAATGGAATGCCACTCAAATTATCTGCTGGATCATAATTGTTGTACTGCATGCATTATTTGGGCCATAAGTCTGTTCCTTGGTAAGTGTGTGGCTGGGCCGTTTTCAGTTATTTACTCATTTTATAGGGTGGTGTTTGTCTACAGGCTGCCATTTATCTGTGCCATTTCTCTTGCTGCTGCAAATCCATATGCATTTACAGGCTGCTGTTTATTGCTGCAAAGTCCCTGTTGCTCATTTTATAGGTTCATAGGTTCATACTAGGGTATCTGCCCTAGGGCATTTATAAGCCTAGCCAGAGTGTGTTTGGCTTTCACCACCCATTTTAAATTAATTTTGCTATGCCCTTTTTCGAGGTTAGTATAATGTGCCTCTGTCTAACAGTGACACAGAAGTGATACCTGGGGTAAACCTATGATCTCCCATCCACTCATCAAGATTCCTCTTGAAGAGAGTCAATGAGGGACTCTGCCTAACCTGGACTGGGATTTTATTCCAGAGTGAAGGGAGCCTCTGGGTTATGAATCTGTCCCTCCAGCATGTCCTATTTATTTCAGTGCTGAGGTTCAAGTCTCGAGCATGTAGCTCGATGGGATTTGGATTTTCTGAGGTGCAGCATGTCCATTAATTCTGGGTTGGACATGGCTTTATACGTCAGGCACAGATGGCACAGATCGCCTCTGAGCAGGTGGTATGCCACTGAGTAGAGCTGGAGTTTCTTTAACTGGGCAGCATATGGCATCTGTTTGAGCCCTTTGATCCTCTTGGTGAGGTACTTTTGGGGTCTTTCTAGTTGCTGCAGGTGTCTGGTAAGATACATCCCAAAAGGGGCATTGTACTCAATTATGGGCCTGATGAGGGATGAGTAAAGAGGCACGATGACCTCCCCTGATCTAGATGTGAATCCCTTCATGATTAGGTGGGCTATATAAAATGTTTTTCAAACCACTTTGGCCACGTGGTTGTCAAATGAGAGATTGCTATCAACTTGGGTCCCCAGGTCCCTAATTACTTCTTCTGTACTTAATGGATTACCACCTATGTGGTAATTTGTGGGCACTTTGTTTTTGCCAAAGGGGATGACTATACACTTTTTGGCGTTTAGCTTGAGGCCATGGCTCTGGCACCAGTTGTCTGTTTCTATGAGGCCCTTTTGGAGGATGCTTGTGTCAGCTGAAGAGTCGATCATGGTGCCCAGTTTGCAGTCATCTGCGAACTTGGTCAGCCACAGTCCTTCCGTGTTGGCCTGTACCTCCGGGAAATATATACCGAACAAGAGAGGTCCCAGGACTGAGCCTTATGGGATGCCACTTGTAACTGGTTTGGAGTCTGACATGGCTCCAGCAATTCTAACCATGTAGGTTCTGTCCTTGAGCCAGTTTGCAACCCATCTAGTGACCGAGTGGGGTATTGTATCGAAGGCTTTTGCGAGGTCCAGGTAGGCTGTGTGGACCACCTTCCCCTCGTCAATGGCCTTGGTGACTGTTTCAAAGAAATCAACCAGGTTTAAGAGGCAGGATCTGCCCTTAACAAAGCCGAACTGGGTAGGATCCAGTGTCTGTAGGTCCCCAATATCTTTATTTATGAGGTCCATGATGATCCTTTCCATAGCTTTGCAGACCAAGCTAGTCAGACTTATGGGGCGATAGTTTCCAGGATCTGTTGAGGCACCACCTTTGTGGAGAGGGACCACTGTTGCTGTATGCCACTCTTTGGGTACATATCCTGTATTAAGGCTGAGATTGAACAGTAGTTTTATGTTTGGGTTTAGCTCTTCTTGGAGTTCATGTAGGACACAGCCCGGGACACCATCTGGTCCCATTGATGCTGCGTGTTTGCCTTGGAGAGGGCGGCTCTTACCTGAGCATCTGAGATGTCAGGGGCAGCACTCTGCTGGGATAGATATTTGCCCTTTGGTGGGGAGGGGGATGTTTGTGCTGAACCTGTCAGCTAGGATGTTGGCAATGTCTGTGGGTTCGATGTATTTTTTGTCATTTTGGACTAATTCTGAGCATATTTGGGAATTCCCTCCCAGGTTCCTAACATAACTAAAGAAAGCCTTGAGATTATCCTTAGTGCCCTGTGCAATTTTTCTCTTGAAGCTGGCCTTAGATGATTTTATGAGTGCCTGTAGTTTTTTGCTAATACTGATCAGAGATGCCTTCCCTTTTTGGGATTTTGCTTTATCATGTAGTAGCTTCCTCCTTCTATTGTATAGTTTGTTTATGGCTGGTGTCCACCAGACAGGATGTCTGCCTTTGGAGGATTGGGTCTTGGTTTTATTTGGGATTGCATGATCCATGCATTCCTGAAGATGTTCATAGAATGCGTTTATAAAGTATTCTGCGGTCTGCACCGTATTTTCCACAGGCTCAGGGGCTTTGAAGGATTCCACCTCAGTTTTGAGGAGTGTGAAATTTGCTTTAGAGAAGTTTTTCACTGTGGTTTTCTGGGCAGGGGGTGGGTTCGGGATGTGAATATCCAGTGAGATTAGTTTATGGTCTGATCTTACCAGTGAGGGATACACTTCTGGTCTGGAGCATAGAGTCCCCATGTTGGTGATGATCAGGTCCAGTATGTTTTCCTCTCTTGTGGGAGTGGTAACAAGTTGTTCCATTGCATTTGAGTTTATAAATTCTAGGAACCTTTGGGCTAGGGTGTTGGAGCTAGAGTAATGCTCCCAGTCTATGTTTGGGTAGTTGAAGTCGCCCAATATAATGGTGTTTGGAGAAACCTTCATATTTTCCAGTGTTCTCAGGAAGGCCGAGTGGGGTTCCTGGGTTTGGGAGGGTGGTCTGTAGCAGGCTATAAACTGGAAGGCAGTTTTACCCACTGTTAGTTGCACATGGATAGTCTCTGATGCTTTGTGCTGTGCCACCAACCTCGAAGTGTGGGTATCTTTGACGATTATTGATACTCCCCCTTTTTTTGTGGTTCGGTCCAAGTTTTGGGGCCAAAAAGCATGGTATGAGGTATAACCTGGCAGTGCTGGGGTGCTCTCGGGAGCCTTGAACCAGGTTTCTGTTACTGCACAGATATCGATGTTCTCCATGCTAAGGAGAGTTTCGAGTGCGTACATCTTGAGATTTAGACTTCTGGCGTTGAGTAGCATTACTCTTGTTTCTTATCCCTTGTGATACATATGGAGGTGGGTTTGTCTTTTGAGCCTTGCCTAAAAAAGGCACTATGGGGGAACCAAGAGCCTTTGCCAATATCCGAAAGCCCAGGGGTGACAGGTGCAAGCCATCCCTAGCGAAGCATCGTAGCTTGTAGAGCATGTCATCCCAGGCTGACAGGCATTGGATCCCCTTTGAATGACACCAATACTTAAGCCAGTTGTTGAAATTGATCATCTTGTCTTCATATTGTGGCATTATTCTTGGTGAGGGTAAGATGCTACTCAAGGTCAGGGTCATACCGGCCTGGGCTACATGCACAGAGAGCTCCTCTATGTCTCTTTTCATGTAGTCCAGGGAGGTAAGTTTCAGGTCATTCACACCAGCATGGACAATGACCGAGTCATATTTGTACTTGCCTTGGAGTGACCTGAGTGCTTTGTGTTATGTGGCGGATCCTAGCGCCTGACAAGCAGCTCACCATGACCTTCTCCTTGTTCAGCCTGGTGAGTGGGACATCAGTGTGCCTGACGATAGAGTCACCTATTACAAGTGTATCAGGTGTGTTGTTTAGCCTTAAGGGCTGTGACTGTTTGGCACACTGGCTTTGTGAGGTATGTGTTGCACGTGTTTTGTTTTGGGGTAGCGGTTGCTTGGGTGTCTGCTTTGGAGGTCTCTGCTGCTTAGGCAGATTTTTATTTAGAGCCTCCGAGTATGTTTTTGTGTGTTTATGTGTTTGGTTTGCTGTCATGGTAGGTTTATGGGAGACTGGAATTGTAGTGAGTGTGGTTTCCTTCTCCTCCTGACTGGTTACGCCAGTACTGAGTTGAGAGAGCTTAGCCTCCAGTTTGGCTATATGGTTGCATCTCTCACATATGTTGGAATTTGTTGGGAGGAGGAGAGGGTTGTCTGTGTACATGAGGCAGTTGTAACATTGCCTCAAGATTCCCAGATTCACTAGCTGGACCGGAGAGGAGATTGACAACTGACCTTTGGACATGCTAGAATAATATTGGGAATTCCTTTATAATTGAAAAAAGGGCCAATGGGGAACAAGGTACTCAAGGGGAGTTTATGAGGGTGTAGTGCTTTTAATTTTTTAGTGCTGACTTATATAATTGCTTTAGTGAGCAAGTGCCAGGTAACTTAAATGCAATGTGTTACAGGTAAATGAAATGCAAAAACGACAAACAGTAACATTCTTTCAAGTGAAACAAGGAAATAAGTACAGCAAGCAATGTAAATATCACTAGGGATCCACAGAAGCACTGAAAAGCTGCATTTTAGGTGGAATTAGTGTTTCATAGGTTCATAGGTTCATAGGTAGGTACTAGGCTATCAGCCCTATGGCCCATACAAGCCTAGCCAAAAAATGTACCCTGGCTTTCGCCACCCAAGACAATTATTTTCCTGTGCCCCTGTCGAGCAGAGCCACAGAAGTGATCCCCGGGGTGAATTTCCCATTTCCAATACAATCATCAAGATTTTTCTTGAAGAGTGCTAATGAGGTGCTCTGTTTGACATAGATAGGTAGTCTGTTCCAGAGTATGGGAAGTCTCTGGGACAGGATTCTATCCCTCCAGCATGTTCTGTTTATTGTGGTGACAAGGTTAAGGTCCCTAGAGCGTGTAGCTCGGAGGGATTGGGATTTCTTTAAGTGGAGCATGTCCAACAGCTCTGGGTTTGACATAGCTTTGTATGTTAGGCAGAGGTTGCCCCTGAGTAGGCGATATGCGATGGAGTAAAGCTGTAGCTTTTTGAGACGGTCTGCATAGGGCATCTGTTTGAGGCCAGTAATCCTCTTTGTGAGGTATTTCTGTGGTCATTCCAGTTGTTGTAGATGTCTTGTGAGGTACATATCAAAAGGGGTGTTGTACTCTATAATGGGTCTAATGAGTGATGAGTAGAGGGAAACAATGACCTCTTTTTTTTCTGGAGGAGAATCCTTTTGTGATGAGATGAGCCATGTAGAAGGATTTCCTGACCACTGTGGTGATGTGATTATCAATGTAGAGACTACTGTCCACCTGTGTCCCAAGGTCTCTTATCACATTTTCAGCATTAAGTAGACTACCAGCTATGTGGTAGTTCATGGGTACAGAGTTTTTACCAAAGGGAATGACAATACACTTTTTGGCATTAAGCTTCAGGCCATGGCTTTAACACCAGGTATCTGTCTCAGTGAGGCCCTTTTGTAATTTGTCCACATCATTAGGAGTTTCGATTATGGCTCCTAGTTTGCAGTCATCTGCAAACTTTGTTAGCCAAAGACCTTCTGTGTTGGCCTGCACTTCAGAGAAGTAGATACCAAACAGGAGAAGACCCAGGACTGAACCCTGTGGTACTCCACTTGTCACTGGTCTGATGTCGGATTTGGAATCCGCTACTTTCACAGTGTGGGTTCTGTCCATGAGCCAGTTGGGCAACCCATCTTGTGACACAGGGATTTATACCTAGTTTAGTGAGCTTATCTATAATTCCAGAGTGGGGGATGGTGTTGAAAGCCTTGGCAAGATCTAGATAAGCTGTGTGAACCATTTTAACCCTATGGCTTTGGTGACTGCTTCAAAGAAGTCAATCAGGTTTAGGAGACATGATCTGCCTTTTACAAATCCAAATTGAGTAGGGTCCAGAGTTTGGAGATTACCAATGTCTTTGTTTATGAGTTCCATGATGATACGTTCCATGGCCTTTCAGACCAGGCTCATCAGGCTAATGGGGCGGTAGTTCCTGGGGTCCATCGTGGCTCCCCCTTTGTGGAGTGGGATAACTGTTGCAGTGCGCCATTAAGTGGGTACAAAGCCTGAGGTGAGGCTATGATTGAACATGGTGCTTAGGTAGGGTGCCAGTTCATTCTGTAGTTCATGTAGAACGCAGCCTTGGATATTGTCAGGTCCCATGGATGCTGTGTTCTTGGCTTTGGAGAGTGTGTTTTTTACCTGTGCAGCCGTGATTATAGGAACTTTGCATTCTTCCAGTATAGAGATGGGCCCTCTAGGGGGTGAGGGGGGGGTAAAGTTAGCACTGAACCTATCTGCTAGGATGTTGGCAATATCAGTTGGTTCTTTATATTTAGTGCCATTATGCTGTAACTCAGGGCAGATCTGAGTGTTCCCATTTAGATTCTTGACATAGCTATAGAATGCTTTGTGGTTGTCTTTAGAGTCAGTGGCAATTTTGTTTTCGTAACTAGCTTTGGAGGATTTTATGAGGGATCTCAGCTTCTTACTGAGGTTGACCAGGGAGTTCCTGCAGTCATGTGATTTTACTCTTTTTTGCAATAGTTTCTTTCTTCTGTTGTAGAGTTTGTTTATGGCAGGGGACCACCGGATTGGCTTCCTTTTTTTGGAGGATAACATCTTGGTTCTATTAGGGATAGCATGATCCATGCACTCGTGTAAGTGCTTATAAAGTGCATTTGTGTAGGATTCGGCAGTCATACCTCTATTGTCTGTCTGCATGGGTGTCATGAAGTTTGCCACTTCTATCTTAAGAAGTGTGAACTTGGCTTTTGAGAAGTTTTTTGCGATGGTTTCCCTAACTGAGGCTGGGGGTGGGATGTGGATGTCTAGGCTGATTAGCTTGTGGTCGGATCTGACCAACGAGGAATTGACCTCTGGTGTGGAACATTGGTTTCCCATGTTGGTAATGACCAGGTCTAGGATATTGCTTCCCCTGGTGGGGGTGTGAATAAGTTGATCCAAGGCATTGGAATTTATGAATTCTAGAAAACGTTGAGCAAAATAGTTGGTACATGAGTAGTTTTCCCAGTTAATGGTGGGGTAGTTGAAATCGCCCATTATTAGAGTGTTGGGTTGTACCCTAATACTTTCCAGTGTATCAAGAAATGAGGAGTGTGAATCCTGAGGCATGATGGGGGGTCTGTAGCAAGCTACAATTTGGATTGCGGTCTTGCACAGAGTTAGTTGCACTTGGATAATCTTGGATGCATTATACTGTGCAACTAGCCTGGAGGTGTGGATATCCTTAATGAATATGGACACGCCTTCACCTTTAGTGCTTCTTTCTGGGTTAGGTGGCCGAAAGGTGTGGTATGAATTGAAGCCTGGTAATGCAGGGGTGCTCTCTGGAGCTTTGAACCAGGTCTCTGTCACTGCACAGATGCCAGTGTTCTCCATTTTAAGGAGTGCCTCGAGTGAGTGCATTTTGAGGTTTAGACGTCTAGCATTGAGTAGCATTACCCTCAGATTTTGCTTGCTTGTACCTGTTACGGTGGTGAATTTGTCATTTGAACCTTGCCTAAAAAAGGCACTATAGGGGTGGCAAGAGTCTTAGCCAGTATCCAGAATCCTAAGGGCGATAGGTGCAGGCCATCTCTGGCAAAGCATCATTGACTGTCAATCATGTCATCCCAGGCAGACAAATACTGGATCCCCTTAGAATGACACCAGAAGCTTAGCCAATTGTTGAAGTCAATCATTTTGTCCTTGTACTGTGGTATCATTCTGGGTGATGGCAGGATGCTACTCAGGGTTAGGGTCATACCTGCCTGGGATACAAGATCGGAGGGCTCCCTCATGTCTCTTTTCATGTAGTCCAGGGAGGTACCTCTCACGTCATTCACACCAACATGGACAATGACAGTGAAATAACAAGCAAACAAACAACAAACATACAAACAAAGCTAGATTCAGCAGGCCTGGATCTAGTCTATGCTACAGCAAACAAGGTGTACCAATTTCAGTAAGAAACAGTTCAAATATGCAGGCACTATAAGCCTTTAACCAGAAATTCCCAGCTCAGAAGGGCAGAGTCCAGCCTCTCCTCCCACAAGAGTGCAGACCACGAACCTTCTTAATGTAAAATAACTGGCCTGAAGCCCAAGTGCTTAAACCAGAACTAATACACTTTTAGAATAACAGACACTGAGCCCTCAATCAGCCGTTCCCATCTTAGAAGGATGTAAGCTACCTGTCTTGCCACCACAGTGCAGGCCACAAACCTTCCTAATGTAAAACAACTGGTCTGAAGCCCAAGTGCTTAATCCAAAAGACTTAGAATGATAGCTGCACTTTAATCAAGTTACTACCAAGCAGTAATAAATACAATTGAATACTTTAAAGAATGCCTGGATTAGTGCTCAAGTTATACAAACAAAGCTAGATTCAGCAGGCCTGGATCTAGTCTATGCTACAGCAAACAAGGTGTACCAATTTCAGTAAGAAGCAGTTCAAATATGCAGGCACTATAAGCCTTTAACCAGAAATTCCCAGCTCAGAAGGGCAGAGTACAGCCTCTCCTCCCACAAGAGTGCAGACCATGAACCCTCTTGATATAAAATAACTGGCCTGAAGCCCAAGTGCTTAAACCAGAATTAATACACTTTTAGAATAACAGACACTGAGCCCTCATTCAGCAGTTCCCAACTTAGAAGGATGTAAACTACCTGTTCTGCCACTACAATGCAGACCACAAACCTTCTTAATGTAAAACAACTGGTTTGAAGCCCAAGTGCTTAAACTAAAAGGCTTATAATGAGTTACACCAAGCAGTAATAAATACAATTGAGTACTATTAAGATGACGCAAAAGCAAAATAAAGTAGCAAGAAACACAAATACAGTAAAAGCAGATAATTTTTTTTTTTGAGTGAGCAAATGAGACGGGCCCAGGAGTTACAGGTCACTGTAAGGTGACACAGTGAGGTGTGTGTGTTGCTCATTTTACAGGGATGTGTGTTGCTCATTTTATAGGTGTGTGTGCTGCTCATTTTATAGTTGTGTGTGTTGCTCATTTTATAGGGGAGCATGTTGCTCATTGTGTGTGTGTGTTGCTCATTTTATAGGTGTGTGTGTGTGTGTGTGTGTGTGTGTGTGTGTGTGTGTGTGTGTGTGTGTGTGCATTGTGTAAAATGCTCCAGTTAAGCATAACTGGTGGTTAGAGATAGTCAGGCTCAAGCCCTACACCTTTCATACAAGGAGCAAGAGTCTGAATTCCCTACCACACCAGCTTTTTGGTCTGCTCCTCTTAAAATTTGTGATTTTCTAGTTAAGAACTGAATTCACTAAATAATAATAGGAAAATGGAAACTTAAATGGCTATCTTTCATGAAATGCATGGTAACACAAACCATTTTATTCTAGCAACTTTTCTAAGCTTGTACAAGCAATGATTAAAATGTGTCCCTGGTTTTAGGCCTTTGTCTCCCCCCAATAAATTTTGACTTTTTCCAGATTTCTTGTACTGCATATTTCCTCGTTGGGGGGAGGGGGGAGTTTAGTGCCATTTATGTGAAATCTGTTTGTGTTAGTAGCACAACATGTTGAATGCTTGTTTTTGATTCAGAAGGCTGTGGGTTCTACTCTCACAGTATGTAGAAAAATTGCTGACACTGTACTGTGTTGTACTTTGAAAGGGGTTGGATGCTGCAGTCCTGAGAATGTCCTCTTTGGCAGAGATAACTAGTAATTGTGAACCTGTTATCAGTTTGCCATCCATTCCCTATTGCAAATTAGTAGCTTATTATTTTTTTAATGTAACAGGCAATTTATCCTTCAAGGGCAACAGGCACTTTACTTGTAGAAGAAACAATGAAATATAAAGTTGCTTGCTAGCAGCAACCTCTTTATTAGTTATTTATTTTATTTATTTATTTTATTTAACATTTGTTGAGCAGGAAAGTCAGACTAGGACAGAGCCTATTTTCAGCGGAGGCCCGGGGAGAAAAGCTCTAGACACATCTCTTTAGAATGTGGGAAGAAACTGGAGTACCTGGAGGAAACCCACGCAAATACAGGGAGAACATGCAAACTCTGCACAGAAGGCACCCCAGCCAAGAATCAAACCAGACAACCTCTTGGTATGAGATGACAACGTTTATATTACTTTTACTTCTGCAGAGATTGTGCATATTTACTGATACTGGTGGATTGTAGAAGTTTGAGTAGACTTTTATGATGGAAATGTTCTGAATTGGGCAGTTTTGTCATTATTGGTTCATGCATTTTGTTTCACTGTTTAGTGGAAGATGTTCAAAACAATACATTTAAAATGTGCTCTAACAAATGTGCTGTATTGTACAAGGAATATAATTTAATACAGTCAGGAAGGTGTATCAAGAACACATGTATGTTTCATGTGCAAGGGGCCTATGATTTGAAAACAGCCCAAAGGTAATCTTTATCCTCCACTGGCCAGATGCATTTTCTTTGAATATGGATTTCAATGCTGTTTCAATGAATGTGAGTTTACCTTCAAGGGCAGGGAAGTTTTAATGCTAAGTCTATTTTCATTGTGAGACTGTATTGCTTGGTTTAGCAAATGTCTGTTAGTGTTTGTGCTATAAAATGTAAAATAAAATCCAAATAATCTTTGTAGAAGTAAAGCAGTATGCACATTACAGTGTTTATGGTAAATGGGGTGAAATAGCCAAGTAATGGGACATGGGAATGGCTGCAGGGGACTCTGGGGTCATATTTTGGTTGTCTGTTCTTCAGGTTGCATTTGTAAATTGGTATCCCACAATTCCATAGAAGTGGGTGTGGTTACATAATTATGTATGTATATTTTATGTTAATCAGCATACAGATTTGTACCTATTTTTAATGAGCCTTTGTCCAGATTTTTGATGTTTCCAGGTTTAGAGGTATGTTGGTACCTCCTGCAGAATAGTTGCTTAAAGTTAAAATGAATGAAAATCTGTAGATTTAATAGCCTTCCTGCAAAACAAATTGCACAGTTAACAATCAAGTACATCTTAATTAAAGCATCACTGATATATACTTACACCAAATATAAATGTACATTAAATGACAATAAACAGCAATAAAGAAAACATTTGAAATTTTACTATAAATATTTCAGAAACTATTCCATTCATGTAAATTTGATTATTCATAAACTAGTAACATACAATGCTATGCAAAATCATGCAGTGAGTGGTGGCGTACAGAGGAGATTCAAATTACTTGCAGCTCAATTGCACTAGTGGAAAAATAGTGTGGTATACATTGCTTGCAAATGACTGCTTAATAGCTTGCAAATGAGCATTAGCATTCTGGTGAGAGTCATTGCATATGCAAGTGTCAAAAATCAAACATGGCAGTATGATTCAGAAATGTGAAAAAAAAACTGGTGTGATGAGCTGCATTGATCATCTTTGTGAAATGCTAGGAAATTTGCAGTGTACAGGAGTTAGTCATATTTTGATGTCAGGCCAGTCATCAACATCATCAGAACCGCATAGACTGGCTGCCTTTACAGCTAGTGCCTGCATTGTTGTGTATTGCCACCCTCAAATCACAAGAAGGTCTGCTAATGTCTAGCATACCATCACTTTCATGAGTAGGACATTGTCAGCCACTGCCATGTGAAGAGAGACATGATACAGAAGATAGTAAACTTGTGCGCCCTAATCTGGAACCAAGTGGACTGTCTATCCAGTGAACACAAATGTTTGTTTAGCATTAACCATCCTCAGTAGGGGGACTTTTCAGCATCTGATAGGGCACACATTAGGTGTTTTCCAGACAGTAGCTACAAAAATCGTACTCCAGTTGCTTCACATGATGTTGCTGCATATGGAATATCTCATTAATTTTCTACAGAAAACAGAGAATCGAACCACCATTCTGTGGACATTTTATGACATATCCTGTTTCCTGATATCCTGAGTGTGATTGCCCATGCCTGCATTATCATCATGGTCAAAGCTGCCCCTCATGGTATCCCGTACATTAGTCAAAGTATATTGCAATACCCATGTAGGCCAGAGGTATGGTGGGCAGGATGCAGTCATCATTGTTTGTACAGGAGAGGTGGGGCACACTCACACAGAACAGCAATACTACCATAGATGGAAGTGGTGGGCAGGATGCAGTCATCATTTGCACAGGAGTGGTGGGGCACACTCACACAGAACAGCAATATTACCATAGATGGAAGTGGTGGGTAGGATGCAGTCATCATCATTTGCACAGAAGGGGTGGGTACACTCACCCAAAACAGCAATACTACCATAGATGGAAGGATTAAGGACATTGGCTATTGTAGACATGCACATGGCTAGGAGGTTGACAGGTATAAGGGATCACACTCTTCACAACTGCTAGGTGTTGTGCAGTTCATTACATATCATACACAATGCATATTTGTACCTTCCAAGCAGTTCCCATAGTTCCCATATTCGGCACCCTTACCAGTTTTTTATGCAGGCTGACCTTCCACTGGGTAGTGTGGTTTTTAGGTGCACATTTTACCAATCACAGAGTTTTTCATATACAATTCCCATGACCGTAAACAGCAGGTCACTCATAATGTTGACCACTGTTGCATGTTGCAGGTGTTGCAGGAAATGCTTTGAAACCATGACTGATGACCAAAATGGATAGTCCACAGACCATAGTGGAGTAGACATATAACCCCAAACATAGATTCACAGATGTGGAATATCAAGTCTTACCCCACTTCTTGAATAAATTTGGTGGAACAATGCAGCATGCACCAGAGATCTACAGAAATATGTTTGTTGTCTGTACCATGTTACACTGCATGATGCTGTGAAAGCAGTTACAATGCTTGGGAGTCATCATAGGAACCAGCTGTAGGGGTGCCTCATGTGAGGCAGACATGATTGCAATATGTAGTATTACTGGTAAATAGGGTAAATAGGTGGTATCTGATCCACAGATATGGGCCATGATATGGACAGCACAGGATGAAAGTGATGCATGCTTTAACTCACAAAAGCTATACCTCCTACTACATTGATGTACATGATGTGCATCAAACATTGCAATGCCCATACAGGTTAGAAATATGGGCAGCATAATGTCATAATCATTTGCACAGGTGGGGTGGGATACAGTGACAAGGAACAACAATGGTACCATAGACTGAAGGGTTATGAGGGATGGCTATAGTAGCCACACACATAGGTGTACTGTGTGGTCCTGAGATGTCAGAGCTGGAGATGTGCTGTCTGATGAATAGTGTGCCACTTTGTGACTACATACAAGAACTGCAGTGTGCTGCCCCTTCTCCCATGTCAAGAGAAAGCAGATGTTTGGTATACATGACCCCATGGCCATGACAAGGTGTTTAACTTAGTAGTACAACTGAGGGTTGACATGGCATGGAACTGAAGGACCCAAAGTGGTTGGTGCTGTAAGGTCTTTTCATACTGAAGATGGTAGAAATTTGGCAATGACCATGGGACTGTCCACACCTAGGGTAGATGGACCCTATGGTGGGTCCATGCACCTTGGAATCATTATGGATCACTCATGATATCTATGCTGATGATAACTCTGCAGCTTGGATAAGGCTGACATGGAGAGGATGTTCAATGCTAAATACAGAGGATTCTGAATGTTCTTATTGCACCTCCATCTCAGGAGTTCAGGATGTATGCATATGTGTATCTTTCATTGTTAGCATTGTTGATAGTGCCATTGTGTTTCAGGAATTTGCCAGGTACTTGGTGCCATATCTGTTCAACTGATATCAGGTATATTCTTACCTGGGAAACAAATGAAAGCAAAGGTTAACAAACATATCTGTGGCAGTGCTAGATCACAGATGTCATTCCCACAAACATGTGACACACAGAGTACTACATCACAGATAGTTACATAGCTTATAGGCCATGCATATCTGTCTGGAGACTGTTGTGGTGGCAGCCCTGATATACCTGAAGAACACATATACATATGTGCTTTGATGAAAAAGCCATTTCACACTAGGGGGTCACTATACTAAAGTAATAGGACATGCTGGTACCAACTTGATGCATCCCCAGCAGGCACCTCAGCAAATGTCACCAGCCCTCCTCACATGTCCATGCCACTTCCAGGTGTGGTTCTCTCATACCCTAGACAGGGGTACCAGGAAGTCCTCCACCTCTGTGAGATGCTTATGTGTTGGTGGCTTTCTTGTAGCAGACCTGTAACTAACAACATCCACTTTCTTTGGTACAAGGAACTTTTTCAGTAGTAACCATTTCCATGGCAAGAAGAGTTCACCTGTGGGTTACACATGGGGTTTACTGTGGGCATAGGCATGACTGTCCATAGCAGTAATCAGTGCCTTAGCACTGTTCTCTGCCTACATTCATCAACCAGTGTTTTGCTAATATTCTGTCACCATTTAAACCCTATGCCACAGTGAATGCATCTATGGAGATGTTACCACTGCTTGCCACCAATCAGCAGTGTGATGATAACACATGCTGTTACCTATGTACAGGAGGCCTCATATCTGCTGTAGTGTGTCTATGGTCTGTTTGAATGTGGTACATGCTATCTAGCAAATGAATGTATTTACTTCATTTTAGTATTGAGGTAGAACACTGTTATGTGTGGAACATTTACAGTTTAAGCCTAGCAGCAAGCAAACAACAAGAAAATATGCATTCACAAAAAGATTTAAAGATTGAAACCAGTCATTAAGCAACAGTAATATATATATATATATATATATATATATATATATATATATATATATATATATGGGTCTTATTTATTTTATCGACAGTTACTTTTTCAAAATTACTTTAGTTAAAGTACATTTTGTAGAACATGCACTTTCACTAAAGTAAACAAATAAAAAGGAAAACATGCAGTTTTCATACGTTTCATACTCAACCTGTCCCAACAACATATATTCTAACCCTTTTACAGAAACTAAAACCATGTTCACCCTCAGCAGACCAACTACCCACTGAATTCCTACAACTATCAGCCAAACTATTTCTTATCCCATTTCTATTCTGATCGATAGAGCTATTACCGAAAGTCATATCCCCAGTTTATGGAAAATTTCCCATATTTCCCCCTCCATAAAGCTGGACACTCCACTGAACTCTCCAACTACCGCCCATTGCCCTTCTCTCACCTTTGGCAAAGATCATGGAAAAATGCTTTCACAATTACTTGACCATCTAACCCAAAATAATTTACTTTCCAAATGTCAACATGGTTTCAAACCTTCACATAGCACTACCACAGCCCTTCTCTCCTTCATAGATTGTATCAACAAAAACCGCAATCTTAACAAGCTTTCTTCAGCACTATTCATTGACTTGTCTAAAGCTTTTGACATTGTTAATCATCAAATTCTCATCAAAATGCTGGGATCCCTGTCATTAGATACATCTACTACAAAGTGGTTCCAGTACTACCTTGATAAAAGACAACAGGCACAAGTCTCTCTCCTCTCACCTGCCCGTCAACCTTGGTGTCCCCCAAGGTTCCATCCTAGGACCTCTACTTTTTTCTGTATTTATCAACGACCTTCACCTTGCCATCCCCCAAGCCACATGCATTCAATATGCAGACAACTCCACTCTGATATGCTCAGCTACCACCTCTTCTGAACTTCAATTTCTTACCCAACAAGTATTTAACACGGTTGAGAAATGGTTCACACACAGATGCCTTCTCCTAAACCCCAAAAAGACTAAACTCCTCCTCTTCTCTCCCATCAATAAGTCCTCTCCTCTTGATTGCTCAGTTATCTCTACCAATAAAACTATTATATCCCTCGTACCTACTACCAAACTATTAGGTATCACCATAGACAACAATCTAAACTTTGATATCCATATCAACAATACTATAAAAACTGTCAACAAAAAACTAGGCTCTCTCTATAGGATTAAATCCTTCCTCCTACCTTCAGAAAAAAAAACACTATAGCACACACTCATCTAATCTCTTCACTTCTTTATGCCTCTCCCGTTTTCACTAATCTGTCTAAAAATAATCTTAGCAAATTGGAAACCTCCTACAATAACATTGCCAGATTTGCTACAGGACACCCATTTAGAATCCACCATTGCATTAATTTAACGCAGCTGGGATGGCTTGAACTACAAAATCTGATTAAATTCCATCAACTATCTATAGCCCACAACACTCTTTACAAACCTTCCAAAACTCCTATTCTATCCACACTCATCACTCCCTATAAAAACCTGAAATCCTTAAGGTCTTCTCAGAGACTTCTAGTACATAGCACTAAACCAGACAACAAGGCAGGTGACTCCCTCTTTTCTAATACAGTTGGAAAAGCCTGGAATCTCCTCCACAGTGAACTCTCCTCAATTTCCTCTCTAGCGTGCTTCAAAAACAAATTGAAAGGGTTCCTCAGAACACACTGGTTATGCCTCTGTACTAAACCTGACTAGTTATGTGTCTCTAACTACTCTGCTCTTCCTACCCATTCATCTCATTAGCTGTACTTTTCCTTCCTTATTAACCACAGTACTATCTCCCTCTAGAACATCTTGTTTTGTATTAGCATGCTATCTTATGCCTGTCCTCTGCACTGCTGAATTTTGCTGTGATAACCAGTAATATGAATTGTAAATATGATTTTGTTTTTGTTAATATTACCTTATTTGTTATCTTGTTAATATTATTGTTATATCTTGGAGCTTATCTCCCCGGGCCCCTACTGAAAATGGACATATATCCAGTTAGACTAGCCCGGTCAACAAATGTAAAATAAATAAATAAAATAAATTGTACATCAACTTATACTGTTGATGTACAATTAAGGAAAGTTTTGTTGAGATCGTAGTATAGTGGGGGTAAGGGAATATTCCCTTTTCCCCACTGTAGTACGATTTCACTGTGAGAATATTAAAGTGGGCGGGGGTGTGCAGGGGGGCTTGACCCCCTGCATAACACTGTTTAGTGTGTTATTTTACTTTTTTAGTTAGTGTTTGTTTTTTTATTCCACCAAAGTGCATTTTCGATGGAATGCACTTTCGTGGAAGTAAGTTCGAGGAAGTACGTTTCGATGAACTGTACTTTCGATTTAAAAATGTAGATCCATATATATATATATATATATATATATATATATATATATATATATATATATAAAATTAACTTTTGAGGAAATTCTATACATACTATAGTTAAATGGATAGAAAAGTATGGTATGAAAATGGAGAGATAAATTGAAGAGACGTTAAAGAGCCCCAGTGAAACATATACTGTAGACGTGATTATGGACTGGGGTTGGAACAGGTGTCCGAATGTTAGTAGTAGGAAGAGAATGGGGGGCAACTTAGGTGATTAAGCCAGTGTTGTAGAAACAGCATGCTAGATCATGGAATGGGAAGTGTTTTAAGTTCATTTACTAATATTGTGAAGGAGGTGGATTCCATAAGGGAAGTGGGAAAAGAATTCCCAGATTTCCAGATTTGTCAACTAAGGATGGAGAAACTATGGTCACTGCAGTGAAGTTGTGTGTTGTATTTTTAGAGGCAGGTTACACTGGGGGCAGGGATCTAAAGTTGTATGCAGTGGTCCAAGGAAATAATCAGCAAGTCAGGAAGGAAATGACTGGAGATTATTTAGTTTAAGAAGTAAAGATCGTAGTAAGAGTTTAATTCTATGAGTGAAGGGAAGCCGGTATGCTCTACCAGGGACCTGACAGTGGTGTTTTTGCTAACAGTGTGATGTATGTGCTGATGTTTTTTGCAGGGTTTTGTAAGGAGAGGAGCTTTTTCTTGGAAGAAGAGGCTTCTAGTGGAAGCCTGTAGTCAAGCTGTGCTAAAAACACCTGTTGGACAATGACAGCCCTAGCTTTGGGAGAGAGATAAAACAGGAGATCTTGTTAGTCCAAAGTAGTTATGTGTTGATTTTTGCTACTGCTACTTGGATGTGGTGTTGGAGATTTAGCTGTTAATCAAGTCATACACTTAAATAACAAAAATGGGTGGTAGTTTCCAATCAGTTATTTAGGGTTATTTGCCAGATATTAGGTGCATTTGAAAGATTATCTTTTGTACCAAAGAGTATGTATTTTGTTTTCTCAGGTTTAAGAGCAGTGTCCAATCTGTTAGCCAGTTAAAGAGATGGAAAGTATCTTCTTCAGTTTGGCTTTTAATAACTATGTGGCATGATGGAAATCTGTGAATTACAAAAAGAGAAATATGTGGTATCCCTTAAAGTCTTCGGAAAAACCCAGTATGCAACCTGTAATGGGTCTAAAAGAAACTAAGAAGAAAATCTACAGTGTGGAGGGTATAATGTTCGCTTCCTGAATATGTTATGCACTTAGTTCACTTAAGGAAAATCAGACTGTAAAATATAACTGTAAAATACATGCTATGAAACACAGTAGACTCTGTTAATCAGAACTCAAGCAACCAGCAAGCCTGTCTCTCTTCAAAAGCCTGTCAGACCTAACACTGATTACAATGCCCTCTTTAGTATGTACTTAAGTAGGCATATCCAACAAATGGAACACCCACAGCGGTTCCTCACTAAAATAATACAGGGCATAAGTAATATGTCCTATGCAAACTGCCTCAAGGCCCTATCCCTGTATTCTGTCTCCTACAGTATTTTGAGGGGAGATCTATGCCTGGCATACAGGGCATTCATTCTCAGACCCACCTTTGATGGACCTCCTGCATATCCACAAAACAAACACTACTGGAATTACCCATTCTAAAGACTTAAACCTTGCCTGTGATATAAATAGGACCTACTGGAGAGATAGGTATGTATCCCAGAGAGTTCCCCATCTATGGAACAGGCTCCCCATCCATTTGAAGCACAGTTTTCCCTAACCCCATTCAAGTGCAACTTGGACAATTGGGTGGGAAACCAGAAATTCATCCCTAGTTTACCACTTAAGTCTCTAATGGACACAGGTGACTTGTAAATGGTTCATTTCCCAGGCCCATGCTTACACTTATCAAGGATATCAGTACTCGTCAGGGATTTGGGATGCCCTTGTGGTTGTTAGCCTAGTAAACACTTATGAACATGTATCTTACCCTTTATATTTTTTAGTGAGAAACCTCTGGCGCCACTCCAGTTAGTATAAGTGCCTGGTTAAGTACATGCAGAAGGGAGCACTGTACTTGAATATGGGCCCATGAGAGCTGAGTACAATGGCAATATGGCTTTCTTTGACCTTGATGTCATGCATTTACTTAGAAGTTGACCCACACAGAAGGATTTTCTTACCACCATAATTACCTGGTGGTCAAAGTTTAGGTTATTGTCCATTTGTATTCCCTAGGTCCCTCACCACAGGGTCTACCTTAAAGGGTGTGCTATCACTATTATAATTTGCAGGGATATCTGATTTACCAAAGGGTATGATTATGCATTTTTTGGCATTGAGTCTTAATCCATGATTTTGGCACCATTTGTTAGAAGAATGTTGTCAGTAAGAATAAACATAGCAGTTTGGATGTTTTGATCAGCCCAAAAATCCATGTTGTTTGGAAGAGAAGATTTTGTATTTTTTATATTATTACAGAATTGTGAGTAGAGGAGTTTTTCAAATATTTTGCCAACAGCTTGTAGTATTGAAATGGAAAGGAAATTACCTGTGGTAGTAAACTTACTGGTTTCTGGAAGAGGTTTGATGAATGCTATTTTACAGAGAGAGAATGCATAATGTTTTTGTTGAAGCAGCTGTTGTACAGCAATGTTAAAAGGAATACTACAAACTTTTTACACAAAGACATAAAATAAGGGCAACTCCTATCAGAACATGTTAGGTCATCAGATATATATTCAAGAAGAGCTTGGCTTTGTTTCTTTGTAATGTTTTTTATGTAGCATCAGGGGTTGTATGGGGTGGTTCAGAGCAGGTCAAGTAGGAGGGTGCAGTGCAGGGATCTGGAGGCAATCAGAAAATGAGAGCATTCCATGGGAAAGCTATTTCCTGACAGTGGACCAAGAGATGATGACATCGAGTATGGCTCCAATGGGAGGGCATAGAGTCACACAGGCATATCATGTGATTTGATTAACAGGTTTCCAGAAATGTCTGGGTTTTCAAAAAGAGAATTGTTCAGCAGACACTAGGTGGATGAGCTCTGCACCTTCTGGTGGCTTGTGTGCCAAAGTTTCTTAATGAAAATAACGTTTTTGTGTTCCATGGATGGGATCTATTGCAAGGTTTGCCAGGTTTCATGCCATAGTTTGAAATGAGAGAGGAGTTCCTTTGTGATCTAATGTTTGTGGGTGTCCTTACAAAGTCTCTTAACTAGTAGGAAGAATTTGTTTTGTATATTAAGACAGTAATTAGAAAAAGTGGTAACAGTAAGGGATGGCTGATGATTGAGATAAGGATGGTCCTGTTAGTGCTAGTAAGGGCATTATGAATAGCTTGAATATCTTTAAGGTTGGTATTAGGTAAAAGAAGATAGGAACAGAGATTTATGTATGGTAGTTTTGTGGATACTAAAGGATATTATGCAATGCTCATTAATGGAAGGAGGAGCACATGTATGGTGGAGAAGAAGGAAAGGCAGGTTGGAAATTATAAAGTCCAGTGGAGAGAGGCTCTCAGTTTGGAGGTTTGGTCTAGCAGAATGTTGAACTAGTTCAGTAAGACCATGGTTAGTTAGAAGGTTCATGGTTACGAATATCTGGGAACAAGAGGTTGATGTTAAAATCTACTAATATAGGAAGGTTACTGCTAGACTCAATGTGTGAAAGCTGGTTGTCAAGGATTAATTTGAGTTTGCATAGACTACTGGGTGAAAGGATGGAGGCTAGAGTCAGTGTTAATGAGGAATGTATGGCTAGATAAAGTTCATTAATGAACCCGTATTGTGAATTTAAGGTTATTTTTGGTAAAAACCAGGGTACTTCTTTCTGTTTTTGTATTTGGCCTGGCATTGTAGGAGTGGATGTAGCCTAGGAGTGATGTTTAAGATTGGGTGTATTATCTTTAACTAGAGATTCATTTATACCTGTGAAGTTTGGGTGCTGGATGCAAGAATTGCTTGTAGTTGTTGTAATTTGTTTTTAGGCTGTCAGTATTAATATTTTATAGGAGGGAAAGAGGTTGATATCTTTTGTGGGAGGAGTGGGGCCGATGTTGGACCTAGTTATGGGGAGGATGAGGAAGTACATTAGTGTTCTTTGCTGCATGCAGAAGCAAGGGGTAGGTGTTTTGGGCTGTATTTTTCCTACATGTTTTATAGTGGTGACATGGGGTGAAAGGTTCAGTGGTAACTAGAACCTGAGTGCTGTTGCACTCCCTGCTAGGTAAATATTGTAACAACTACAAAATGTAGTATGCAGTTTGCTACAGTTTTAAAAGAAAACAAACAAACAAGCAAACAAAAAAAATGTAATTTGCCCCTCAACCCAGTAAAATGTGAAGAAGGGGGGGTCAGGGAGAGAGCACAGAAATGGGAACTGATTGGCTCCACCAATTCAGGAGTCCCAGGTACCTAATCTTGGACTTTTTTTGTAAATTGCCCCTCAGCTGAGTAGAGGCAGGGATGTGATGCAGAAA
>NC_056732.1:939293438-939402820 GCF_019279795.1 Protopterus annectens
TCAGCTGGTAAAATGTAAAAACGTGTTCAAATATGTTTCCTTCCTGTGTATTTTTGCCTGGTAACATTTCAAAGCAAGGTTTTTTGATAAATTAATGTCCAAGTAAGCTATCCTATCAGTATCAAAGGTGGAAGTGAAACGGAAGAAATCAGTTGAGGTGTTAAAAATATTTAATACTGTTTCACTCGACTTTTGGTTACCATTAAGCAGAATAAAGATATCATCTAGATACCATGTGTAAAAGACTAATTTGTTTTTAATACTGTCATTTTTGAACACATACTCAGACTCCCAATGGGCCATTGCTAAGTTAGCAATGCTAGCTCCACAAGGGGAGCCCATTGCCACACCCATTTTCTGAAGAAAGAAGTTGTCTCCAAACATAAAGAAATTGTTATATAAAACAATTTCCAAGAGCTCTTTCACAAGTGAAATTTCATCTATTGTAGCCTTATTCTTAACCATAACTCGAGTTACCCACTCTATACCAGTATCTTGAGGTATACTGGTATAGAGGTCTTTAACATCTACGGTAAGGAAGTTGTAGTTAGGGTTGAAGTCCAAATCATTTAACTTCTCTAAAAATGACCAGGAATCCTTACAAATTTGTGACTCAAGTTTAACAAATTTTTGTAAAATAGAGTCAATTACCTTGGCACATGGGTAAGTGGGTGACCCACGTCCATCGACAAGAGGTCTCATAGATGGATTACCCAAATCTTTATGTATTTTGGGAATTCCAAAAAGGTAGGGGTACCTTGGAAATTGTGTAGACATATAATTGAATATATTTTGTTCAATTAAGCCCCTCTATGAACATGTCTAATATACTATCCTTTATTACCGAATATGCATGATTGGTCTCCGATAGGGAACTAACTTCATAGGCGGGGTCATCTAACAGGTCTATCATTCTGTTGTAGTAATCCATGTTATCAAAAATTACCAGTCCCCCTCCTTTATCAGGCTTACAGACTCTAATATCATGTAATTTAATAAACTCCAAAAATCCCTTCTCTTTCTGTAAAATAGGATCTTTAGTATGGATTTTACCTCTATGTTTAACGTTAAAGCGAATATCTAGTTCACACATTTGTTCAAACACAGAAATAAGGGGATGAAGGGGTGGGTTAAAAGTACTAAGAATTCTAAATTGGTCATCTTGAACTGTAGTTACATTATAATGTAATGTAATGGGCTCCCCTTGTGGAGCTAGCATTGCTAACTTAGTGATGGCCTATTGGGAGTCTGAGTATGTGTTCAAAAATGACAGTATTAAAAACAAATTAGTCTTTTACACACAGTATCTAGATGATATCTTTATTCTGCTTAATGGTAACCAAAAGTCGAGTGAAACAGTATTAAATATTTTTAACACCTCAACTGATTTCTTCCGTTTCACTTCCACCTTTGATACTGATAGGATAGCTTACTTGGACATTAATTTATCAAAAAACCTTGCTTTGAAATGTTACCAGGCAAAAATACACAGGAAGGAAACATATTGAACATTTTACACTTTACCATCTGCCACCCTTTTTACCAAAAACATTCAGTAATTAAAGGTCAGTTAGTACGAGCAGCTTGTATAGTTTCTACTGAACAGTATTTCCAAGAGGAATGCAAACTCTTGGGAACGATGTTCACACAGAGAGGCTACCCTTTGGAGCTAATTTCAGGACTGATATTAGAAGTGAGTGACAAACGTACTAAAGGAATGTATAAACCTATTTTGTCAATGAAAAAGATAGTTACCATGCAAGAGATCACATCAGAAAATATGGGAAATTCTGTAGTAACAGAACTGAGTGTCCTTGCCACACGTGACTCACCAGAAACAAAGTTCATTACAACCTATAATACATTCAGTTACCACTGTATAGGGATACTCCGAAAAAACTGGGTTATTTTTGCAAGTAACCCTAGTATATTAAACAAATTGGGTGAATACCCGGGCACTATATTTAGGAAGGGTAGGAATTTGAAGGTATTATATGAACAATGCCGGAAAAAACAACCAAAAATAACTGGTATGTACAAATGCCAAAACTGCAATTTTTGCAAATTAGTAACTGAATCCAACAGATTTGAAATAAATAATGTTCAATATAGACTGAAGTGTAGGGCCAATTGCAACACTAGAATGGTAGTGTACCTGGCTAAATGCCAGGGATGCCAGGCATTTTACATCGGTAAGACAGAGAGGAGACTCCGTGACCGTATGTATGAACACTCATATGCCATTAGCAGGAACAAACAAGACAATGCCCTAGCTAAACATGTGGCAGAATTTTCTGGACATCAGTTCGGATTTTTAGTTATAGACCAGCCAGAGCTCGATGTTAGAGGTGGTCCTGCACCATTGCAACTCGAAGAGCTGGAACTATTCTGGCAGATTAGACTTAATGCATATAATCTACCAGGTATAAATGAGACCTGTAGTTTGAGCAGTGTGTTAAAGCTTAAAAGTCTAAAAAGATGAATTTAGGAAAATGTATTAATATAGAATGTCAGATTATTCTAATTAATTATTCATTTTATATACATTTGGTTTTAACATGAATTAGATATAAACATATTTCAGACATTAGCTGTAAAGTGAATTGTTGATATATGTTTGATTTATTTATATTGAATGTTCACACTGAAATCTACTCTAGTATGGTTTTACTTGTATATGAGAAATGTTCTATACACAAGAAGGACACATATCGATATGTGTTATTTAGTATATATAAATAATATATATAGATATATAGTTTTTCTTATATCTACCATTTTTTATATCAACTATTACCATAACTATTAGTATTATTGGAATTTCCTTTATTCTTAGATTTATTACTACCACTATTTGGTTGTGAATGCTGTTTAGTATTTTTGCATAAGTATTTTACTATTGTCAGTGGATGGCTCTGTAATTAGAGAAGTTGGTTGCCTCTGTAAGTTAATTGATTAATCAACTAATTAACCCAGAGCAAAATGTATATATACTCACAATGTGATTACCTTTGTTGTCTGAAGAAGTTTGCTGACAGAGCAAACGAAAAGCGCTTAATCTTATTAAATCTTTTTGGCTTTTACTGGTCTGCATTGGTTTTGCTGCTACCCGACTTGTTTACTAGTTTAGTTTTGTGTTTACACATATAGAAGTGCTATGTAACACTAGCCTGACTACAGGATATGTACCTGTACACTGGCGTACAGCAGCAGTGGTTCCACTCCACGAAGGAGGCACCTCTACATACCAATACAATACAACACAATACAATACATTACAATACAATACAATACAATATGCTATTGCCCCTGGGACTACAGCAGCATACTGTTCTGCTACCCTGACCATTGTGACACATGTGATGTGATGGTACCTGCTCCTGTCAAACAGTTACCCAGGGTGACTCATATGGTATATTACCTATCTGACTAACATTCAGCAGGGGTATGTGTGACATGTACTCATGGGGAGTCTTGCTTCTTAATGCTGTGTGGTTTATTGCAGGGTATGTCTTATCTGTGGGTAGGAACCTGTACCTCTGCCATGTGCTCTCTACTGCGGTGTCACAGACGACACACAGCAGTCATATAGGTTGTGGATGGTGTGAGGTGTTACTATGGTTGTTGGACATCTGTCATGGGTGTGACTTAAGTATGTAAATCCAGGAGTGGTAACCTCTATGTGGGTAGTATGTGTGTACTCTGTGGTGTTGTCAGTCACTGTGCATTGGTAATGTGTTTGAGTGCATTGTCACAGTGTTGTACATGTCACTGTGTCCTTCTCCATATCTGTAGCTGTCATGTGAGGTACATACCGTGGCAGCCATTGTGTGGTGTGGAGGGGTACACTGACCTACATGTCCATAGCTGACACACCATGTCTGCTGACACATACCATGTGCAGGTATTCCAGGAATAGTGTGCCACTGTGAATATCATTGGGGGGACTATTGTACACATTTATGACCCTGTTCACCCCTGACACATGCGGTGGTGGGCAGCCATTCACATATCTGGTGGTTACTGGTGTAGGTGATTTGAAATGGGGTATGGTACTCCAGTTTTGACACTGGTGTTCACTCCATGCCTTTGTCACCAGGCACCTGTTGCAATACATATGTACACATGTGCCTCACTCAGAATATATATACATCTCTCTCTCTCTCTCTCTCTATATATATATATATATATATATATATATATATATATATATATATATATATATATATATATATATATATATATATATATATATATATATATATATATATATATATATATATATATATATATGTCTGTATACATATACACATATATATATATCGATGTACATATATTGCTATAGATAGGGAGAGAGGGGGGGTGTATGACAGAGAGGGGGTGAGAGTGACAGAGGGGGTGGGACAGGGAGTGTGAGATTGTCATATACAGTCATATCTGTAGATAGTCAAATCTGTCTGTCTATGTATATGTATCTACATATATCTATATCTGTATGTGTGTATTACATATATATGTTTGTACATATTCTATCTACATCTGTCTATGTATTCCTACATCCCTCTCTATGTATGTATACATATATGCATATTATATATATATATATATATATATATATATATATATATATATATATATATATATATATATATACATACATACATATATTGACATACATACGTATCCATATGATAGATAGGTATATCAACATGTTTGTTTACAAAACTGTATACACACACTAACATACTACTAAACATACATAACTTTGAAACCTACTTTGTACATTGCACTACAACCTACATTCAACCTACATTGATATGTGCACATAGATGCCCTCACATACATATGTATGTACAGCCTTCACTGATAGTTGCTGTATGTCCCCTGCCCTATGCACATCTTCATATACATATGGATACAGACCAATGACACATATGGAGGGTTCACAGTATGTAGACTTTTAAAGTATTACTTTACATTACCTGTGTTTGTCACAGCTGCTTGTGTTGTCATCTGGTTTGGTGTCCTGCTGCTCCAGTTGCCAGTTGTCAGCTTTCCAGTGGTTGTTGATGAATGGTTTTGTTTGTGTATGTTTTTCTCTCTCTCTCTCTCTCTGTCTCTCCCTACCTCCACAGGGTGCAATGAAAGTATTGCATGTGTGGACTGGGAGTACAGCATGCTTTTGTAGGTATCTGCATATGTCCATGTGATGGCCTCTGCACCAATTGTTAGCCAGCATTTGCTAATTGCATGCAGCCAGTTGTGTACAGATTGCAGTTCTCATTGTGATTCCAGGACAGTGCTATAAAAAGGTATGTGAGATAGGCATAGCCTTTTCAGAGTTTAAGGGCAGGGACCATGCTGGTATGCTGTGGACACTATTCTGTGACTGTAAAGGTTAGTATCCCTCTCATATTTCTGGCTGTGTTGTAGATTAACATTTCTCCATTCATTTCTCCAGTTTCCTGTACTAAGTGTATGTACACTGACACCTAAGACTACTACTACTGTTAATGTGGGTGTGTGTGCTTTCCTGTGGGACATGTGGTGTAACTGGTATATAGCAGTGGCTCTTGCACTTTGTTGCTATGGCTTCAATATTTGCCCTTTACATTCACTACTTGTATGCCTGCTAGGTGTCTTGACTGTAGTGTGTTGCTGTGGCTTTCCTAATTTCCATGTACATTCACACATTGGAATGCTTGCTATATCTGCTAGGGTGTTACTGCATGCAGTGTGGTCTGGCCATGGTGTGGGCCTTGACATCTATTAGGGTATTTGAGTATGCTGCTGAGCAGACCCCAGAGACTCTCAGGTGCATCTTCTATCTGCCTCATGGAATGGTACATATCAGTGGGGTACACCCATTAAATTGTCTGGTATTCTGCAGTTGTGACTGTGGGATAGCATGAGCATATGTATTACTACACTATTTCTGCTGTGCAAGTGGTGCATACTTTCAGTACTTCATAGTTACCATTGCATGTGTTGTAACACCTTTCTGCCTACTGTTTGTACATTTCACAGGAGTCTGTGGGGCATCCCTGTAACTCAGTCACTGTTGCTATGTCTAGGCTCTTAACTATTCAAATATGGCAGTGTCAGACCTCTCAAGTGTACAGATATTTGCAGGTTGTCCACATTTTGCCTCATATTTTGGTCAATATCTCATAAACAGCTTTTTCTGGCAAATCACTGTGGGCTCAAGTCAGACTATAGTGACAAACATTTCAGTTTCAGACTTCATACCCTTCCAAACATCCAACAAAATGCAGAACCTGTTACTCTCTCAACTGTCTAAGTTTGTTGTAGCATTATTTGGAATGTGTCCCTGTTTTTGGCCCTTTGCTCCACATTTTTATTACTTAGTCCAGATGTGTTCCTGTAAGAGGTTGTGGGGTATGGGCAGTGATTATCCTGCTGTGAGTATGTGTGTGGCTTGCAAGGTGCTACAGTGACATTATTGCCTACTAGCTACCAACTAGCATGGCTGTTTCTGTTCACACACTACTATTCTAGAAATCCACTACATTTGACAGTAAATATACATGACATGCTTTGTGTACTACACATCCTATATTCCCTTTACATTCATTCCTACTATTACATGATATATTTATTGTAGCACAATGTTCTTATATAACAGTCATGGCTTAGTGGTAAGTCATGCAGACTACTGTTTCCAAGGTCCTGGGTTCGGGACTGACAGTTGGATTTTATTTTGCTTTTGAGCAGACTACAGGACTTGTCATTCAGAGTGACTAAGGCACTTTTAAGCAGTTATATCCGGGTTAGCGCTGGTTTGCGCGGAGCTCACGCATGCGCACTGGCGTTCATCTCTGCGCACACCCGCTTACAACTGCTTAAAAGTGCTTACTCTTGTGCACACCCGCGCTATTTTCTTTGAAAGAAATGAAAATGGGGAGACAGGTGAAAAAGGGGTCACAAAGAGGGTAAGACAGTAGGGAAACAAGCTCGGGTTTTGCAGGAGGGATGTAGGTAAGGCCCATAGCTGCCCATTTCTTCATCAGCAACAGCTGTGCATATGTTTGTAATTTGGTGTGACATTTGAAACCTTCCACCCCTGAGAGAGGTGTGAGGACAACAATAATACTTGTACAGCCAATTGTAATTGACAGTTTCCATGTCCAGCAGACATGTGTGCGAAATGGGCAGCTATGTATGGGGCATAATTTTTTTGTGGGTACAGAGTGCCCTTTTTTTTTTCAGGTGAGAGTGGTATGCCAGGTACAGGAAGTCGGTATAGCTGGGGAGGTAGGTTGGGTAGGTTAACAGACAAGACAAACAAGACGCATACAGGGGCGGTGTATGACACATGTGGGGGGTTACACAATTGACGGGGATGGATGTTTGGATATCTAGAGCCCATGAGCCCACAGATGGCAACAGTGGAACTGATATCCCCACCCATGGGCAGTTGCCACTGTGCCTTCACTGCCCAGGATGGGGCTGTGCTGAGGGCTGTGAAGGCCGGGCAGCAGGCATGCCCGTTAGTTGTGCCACCTGTGCCTCAAGCTGGTGTAGGGGCCCAAGAACAGCTTCCCGGATCTCCCTACGCACCACAGTCTGGACACTATGGAGGGTGAGTGGTTGTTCTCCTCTGGCCACACTTGCAGAGGGGGGACGAGCCCCATCCCCTGCAGCGCTTCCACCCACAGGTGGCACAGGGCCACCGGAGGAGGGTCCGGCCTGGGCACTACTGCCAGGTGCACTTGCCAGCTGAGGAGGGAGAGGTGGGTCCACTGGAACCCGCCTTCCCTGTCGTCCTATGTTTTGCATTATGTCATGACAGTTTGGGTTAGTAACATACAATACCATTCACAATTAGTTGTAACAGCATGCATTAGTATTCCCATTAACCAAACACCCAGATATTCAAACCATTGAACAGCAAGCATAACACATGCATATTTTGAACAGCAATACACAGTCCAACAACATGCAGGGTTGATTGATGGCAACAGGCCATCAGGTTTGGATGTATGAACAGGGCGGATGCATCAACATACATGCAAATATGTATGAACCAACAGGACAAATGTCCAGGGGTGTTAATTGTGATTGCACATACCAATTTCACGTGGAATGGATTATATGTGGTTATAGAGTAGGGTGAAGAAAATTTAATTAACAACTTCAAATACCAATACATATGCTGTACATTTCTAATAGCTGCAGATATATACACACTACAGTTCTGCCTACAGTTTCCTATGTGATAACTACTTCAAGTTGGTGATAGGAATGTTACTGTTACATCAATATACATTTTCATTTTTATTCATACACATTCATATCTGGCTCTGTTTAGCTACATCATCCTGCTACATTTGCTTTATATAGCTATAAACAACTGTGGATGTTTGGTATTTCAGACAACCATACTATCTGCATATTGCAGACTGAGAGCAACATATCCAGATTTTGGGATACACATTCCAGCTGTGGTCACATTTTCAAGACATTTTACTGTTTGGTTCTGCTTGTCACATTCATTTCATTCTGTACTGACTGCAGTATACTTTATTCAGGAGTTATTACTACTTTATTGGTGGATTCATAACTCTTTCTCACACTCTCTCACTTGTTTTATTTTTACAATTCAGGATGGTACTTAATTCTAGGCTTTATTGACATGTTTTACCTGTAGTTATAACAATCCTTTCCAACAGTCTCACTTCTTTCATGTTTCTGTATTTCAACAGGGATATATTTCACACATGTGTTTTACTCAGCTTCTGCAGCTGTACTTTTCATCCTGCTGCAGGTTATGCACTATTATAATACAGGTGGGACATCTTTATTTCAGACTTTATTTCAGACTTGTTTCATTTTTCTGTTTGGATTACAGACTGCATCACACTTTTGTAATCAAGCAATACTTGCAAACCCTCTTACACTGTTACTTGCACATTTTATTACTTAGTGACTACACTGCACTCTTTTGCTAACTGTCATACTTATATATTTATTTGCAGTTACAGAGAGAGGATTACTGACCTGCCTGGTGGCGCAACCACGCCAGCCTATTGCCATAGGCTCTACGGTTCGCAGAACGGACACCTGCAGCTGTAATATAAATAAAGTAATATTGGAATACACATCTCCATAATATCAGCTAGGTTAATTTCTTACATAAATAATTAGATGTAACTTACTCAGTAGTGGGGCGTTGGGCATTTGCCGGGCCTTCTGGATCCAATGGTTCAGTTGGTCCTGCTTCCGTCTCTTCAGGTCTGCATGGTGGTGATGGACCTGCTCACCAGTCCTTGGTATCCCTGTGGCACTGGTGAGATCATGAGCCAACTGGTCCCATGCCTCAGCCCTATATGCTCTCCACAGGACCTGTCCCTGCATGAGTTGGGCCTCATGATTGTGGACAAGGAGCCAAACCATATATTTGGACTCCTCAATGCCCCACCTCTGTGCTTGAAAGCAACTACCCTCACCTACAACTGACATTCTGGCTGCAAGTTGGTTCTACAATCGGTTATGCTGTGTATTCCCACCTATGGGGCTTATATATGCCATTTTTCCCGCACTTATCTGTGATTGGCCAATTTGGAATTGTATCAGCTTCACAAAACCTGCTTTGTCATGCTCCTCTTTCTATTCATTCCTATATATATGCTATTACTGCATTTCTAAGTGCAATTGTCATGGCTTAGTGGTTCAGTACCTTGACTCTGGTGCATGGTATCCTGGGTTCGAACCTGGCCACTGCTTTTTATATTTTATGACTATCTACACAGGCTAGGAGGTGTGTCTGTGTAAAGGCAGTTTTGTTATAGCTTGCTCAACGTTGCCCGTCGGTTAGGTTGTTGGAGCGGCGTGCAGCTCTGCGCAAATGGGGTACGCTGGTTTACATGTCATTTGGCTGTTAGCACGCATATTACACTCAGCTCAGCTATGGGCACACAGTTTCAGCATGTTAAAATGCTGCTCAACCCCGGGCACTCATTTTACACCTGTTAAACCACTGCTCACCTACGGGCAGATGTACTCAACTTGTTAGACTGTAGCTCAGCTATAGGCACATCTGACATTTTTTTTTTTTATTATCTCACATTTCTTCAAAATATATGGCCCATTTCATTACATTTTACATAAAATCTAATTTTATATGTGTACATAAATGTCAGGGACTTGTTTTGTGCTTATTTCACAAAAAAAAAAATTGATGTTGTGGGGGCTCGAACCATGACTGCCTGCTCTTCAGCTGAGGTCTCTACCCTTGCATATTTAGTTCTTATATGCTTTTCCACTGACTGCTAACTGTGGCTAAGCTACGGGCACGCCCGCTCAAACGAGCGCACTCACAGGCAAACATCTTTACAATTTAAAAAAAAATTATAAGATGTTCATTTCTACATTTTATGTTCGTAGTCTGTGGGGGCATGTGTTGTGTTGTGTTTCTTCACATTTACACGGGCTCTGTCGTGGGGGTTTACTTTCGGGACTTTTACTCTTCTGGGGGCGTGTCCGTTTGCAGGGCTCGGCCTACGGACACGCCCCCTACTGTCTTCCACGGACCGTGTAAGCCTTAGGTGTGATTCAGCATGCCCTCATGCATATGCATGACATGCTGACATCACACCGTTTAACTGCAGCCTCCGTGTAAGCCTTGTAACTCCTACACGGAGGCTTCGTGAATCCTGCCCATTGTGTTATAGATGACAACAAAAACAGAAAAAATTCAGGATGTAAACACTGTGATCAAAATTTCAAGTCTGCTGTATACAGTGATGGAAATTATGCATTTACAAGTGAAAGATCTTTCAGAAGAAATGTTTTTGTGTTGGACTGCAACTTTCTGAAATAGGTTAAAATGAAGCAGAAAGGGAAAGTCCATGACTGTAATAAAATAATTATGTCAAAGAAAGACATTTTTCAAGATTGTCTGAAACAAAATAAGTCTTTAGTACAGAATGTGTATGTTATTGAAGCTAAAAATAAGAGGAACATTTTTTTTAATGCTTATGGATACCGTGAAGATGAGGCAAGCGCATAAACAAAGTATAGTACATTGGAACCTTATTACAGTGGAGCTAGAGACTTCATACTTACGCAAAATGTACTAATATTTTATCAGAATCTATTTTATAGTGTGCGCTTTTTAATAGATAAGATAATAAATACACTACCCAAGCTGATTACTCAATTATTACTGTAGTAGTTAAAGAGGCTCTTACAACCAAAGATCAACACAGCTGTAAACCTAGATGGCATACCTTGTAGTTGGTATGTTTATTAAGAAATTCCCAACAAAATATTTTCTGTTCTCACTTCTCTGTTCCAACTTTACAATCTGGGTTTTATCCCAGGCTCTTGGAAGTCAGTATACAGCAGTGGTAATACCCAAGACCTCAGAAGATTTAGACCAATACGTCTAAAATGCATAGGTTTATAGATTTATGGTAGCTTGCAGTCCACTTGAGGAAAGTAATCTAATCTAACCTAATCCAACTTGCAAATTGCATTGGAGCACTCTAAAATAACTTTCTTGGAGTCACACAGTTGGCAAATGGAGACTGAGCCAATCAACCTGTGGACTACAGGAAACATCTCTAACAGCTCTTAGCCCTAATCCTGTTTTCTCAGCAAAAAACTCCAATGAAGAAAGTAATACAGATAATTCTTACTACAGTTCCTACAGTTCAAGACTTGGTGGGTAAAATAGAGTGGATAATATAAAAGAAGATACCACCAAACAAATAACCTTATTAAACGAAGTCCTTAAACAACAAACTGCCCAGATTGCTGCTTTGGAAGATTCTGTAACAGATATAGACTGCAGGTTAACAGAAAGAGAGAAAAACATAGACTTTTTTCTTCAAGAAAATACCAGACTCATCGAAAAGATAGACAACACTGAGAATAGAATCAGGAGAAACAATATAAGAATCTATGGCATCCTGGAGCAGATGGAGGGGGACAATTTGATTAATTTCCTGACTTCTTAGATTCCTAAAATCCTAAACCTACCTGAAGCACTATCCTTTGGGAAAGAAAGGGCACACAGGCCTTTAACTACAACTTCTGTATTCAATAAAAACAGCTGTCTAAGATCTATTATTGTAAAATTTATCTCCACTCAAGACAAAGACCTTGTTTTAAGAATGGACTGGTCCCTTGCTCCGTTAAAAATTGGTGACCAAACTATCAGGTTTGACAACAACTTTTCACTCCTTGTAATGTCCAAATGAAGAGCATGTGTCCATCTAATAAAATCATTAAAAAGGAAGGAATCAAAGCACAACTCAGTCCCAGCAAGAATAAGACTATCCTTGCCAGAAGGAAAGAAAACTTTTCACTCTCTTGAAAAAGCATCCACATTTCTCAAAAAAAAAGAACTTTTTAAGTCAACCTGAATGCATGGATTCTTCAATGAATTTAAAAAGACAAGCTTTAAAAATTGAGTGGAGTATTAAAGAGAAAAAGAAACCAAGAGACAAATGATTATACATAAGTTCACATTTCATGCAAGTTTTTGTTTTCTCCCTTCTAAATAATGTGGAATCATACACACAAGGTAATGTAGCTGTTTTCTCTCCTATTATCTTTCTCCACAATAATGCTAATGTTATAAAAATAAATAGTACTCAGAATTCAAGTAAATCAAAATCTTATCCAACAGCAAACTACTACTTTATACTTCTATCTCTTTATATACATGGCATAGCACTAGTGAAATGGTATAAAATCACTCATTTGATATATATATATATATATATATATATATATATATATATATATATATATATATATTTATTTATTTTATATCCTATAATTATTTCTTCATGTGTGTGCCTTTCCTTTCTGTTTTAGTCCTAGTGTCATAGTACTTAATCACTGCTGGAAAGAGAAATGCTTACTGTGTTACTTTTAGGTATTTAAAAAGAAAGTGGTGACATTTTATTATATATATATATATATATATATATATATATATATATATATATATACATTTACTACTTAACTGAACTTCTGTAATGTGCTCCATTTAGCTAATATATCCACTCATTTTGGAAAAGAATCATGTAGGTTATCATTATGCAGTAAACTTTAAGCTCAATTGACTACTACAAGGATTTGGTTGGCTTACTTTGAAAATGATGTTTATCTGATATACATATTCAATACATCTATACAAGCTAATGATATCTTCTGTTTAAATTTGCATTGTTTCCCCGAATGCAGCAATACCTGATACCAATTTTTTTGAACATGCTAAGATTTCACATTGAATATTGTACATTCTTTTGTACACATTCTTTGATGAAAATAACAATGTTGGAATGTGTTCAGTCAACATTTTATCAGAAAGATCAACAATGTGGAAAAAATGTAAAGTTTTATAAAATACTTGAAGGCATTAAAACTATTTCTTATTTACTTTGGATTTGTTAAGGGAGCTTTAATGAAGGCGTTCAAGAGACTTTAGTGCACATTCTTGAGTCTATCATATATTTATTTTTCAATGATCACACCTTTAACATACACAATAACACACATAATAGTAATATACCTTTGCATATGGACAGTGTAAACTCTAAAGTGCATCTCGTCAGAGTAGCCCAGATTGGAATCAGCACCAGAGGAAGTTAGATTAGCCATGTCTGTGTCTGGCTTTAAAAACATAGTAGATGCTAGCCCTCATTCTTTCAAATTTATTCTATTAGAGACTCCAAAATGGTTCATTTTTAGGACTCTGACTCTGTAACTTGAATTTTGGATACAGAATATTGAAGCTCCAAGGCACATTGTACAAATCAGTGTGCACTTTACTGAAGGGTTCTGGGTGCAAAGTAAGCCATGTAAGTCATGCACTAATACGCACAAAAAATAGCAAATATAAGGTGTTATCTCATGATGAGTCTTTAGAAAATACAATGAAACATCTCAAAATATTGGGATCTTTGACAGAGGAAAAGCTTGGGGTGGTGAAAAGTATTCATTGCATATAGATGTGGAGACATTCACATATTCATGATGGCATTAATCAGAATACCATGCTGAATATTTCCTTCAATCTTCCATCTAACAGTTTCTGGAAAACTTTCAATTCTAGACCAAATGTTGTTATTTTTATTACTACATTAAGATGGAAGAAAGCATGTATCAAACAGATTCTTTGAACACACCAGAATAAGAAGTAAGTGATGGTATTTTTCACAAATATCCAGATTTGTTCACTATGCTAAGATATGTCCCAGAGGAATACCACATGAAAATATTAGCTGATGCGGTAATGGGAGACAATCCTTCAAGGAGAGAAAAAGGAATACAAGCTTCAAATATTGAAGAATATATGCCTAATTGTTAAATTGCCAGGCCTTACTGAGTGGGTTAACCTTATAGTTCCAGCTGTGAAGCAAGTCTTGCTCAGAATCCACAAAGATTACATGACAAGAATTAAGTAATTTAGCAAAATTATAAATTGCTTGCAGTTGAAGAGATTGCATTAGCTGCACACTAACAAATGCTTTTCTGTATTAGATGTTATCCAGGGATTCTATAAAATTAAGTTTGAAGAAACAAGCTTGAAGCTATAAAAATTCAATATACTTTTGGAAGATACCAATTTATCAGGCTATCTTTTGGTACTTCATCTGCATCAGATGCATTCTAGAAAGCCATGGAAAAAATAGTGGAAAACCTAGAAGGTGTAGTTGCTATAGCTGATAATCTGTTGCTGTGGATGAGATCAGAAAAGATCTCAACTTGAGGTTTGTCAAGTTGTTGGATGGACTGAAGCAGTATAACCTAAAACTGGACAGGAATAAATGTCATATTTGTGTGACTACTTTGAAATGTACTGGGAATAGTCTAGCATCAGAGAGCTTGTAAGCAGACACTGAGAGAGAGTCATTATACTTTATGCAGAAACAGAAGATACACATTGCTTGTGTTTGCAAGTTTGCTACTATATTTATCTAGGTTTATGCTGAATGTTTCAGAAATTAGTATGGCTTGAGGGCATGGCTTGGATGCCAAGCTGAAAGCAACAGAGTCCTGATAGGATTTTTTATTTAATTTCACCAACAAAGACCTGAAACTACTAAAATCAGACTCTGTAAGCTACAAGTTGGTGTAATTTATAAGGTAAATTTTTCATATTTTCCTGTCAAACTTTCAAATAGAAGGGGCATTGAAACCACATTCACAAAGTAAGATGAGCGGCTCCAAGTTTTCTCAGCAAGAAACTCCAGTGAAAAAAGAAATACAGGTAATCCTTACTACAGTTCAAGACTTGGTGGGTAAAATAGAGTGGATAATATAAAAGAAGATACCACCAAACAAATAACCTTATTAAACAAAGTCCTTAAACAACAAACTGCCCAGATTGCTGCTTTGGAAGATTCTATAACAGATATAGACTACAGGATAACAGAAAGAGAGAAAAACATAGACTTTTTTTGACAACGACTTTTGACTCCTTGTAATGTCCAAATGAAGAGCATGTGTCCATCTAATAAAATCATTAAAAAGGAAGGAATCAAAGCACAACTTATATTCCCAGCAAGAATAAGACTATCCCTGCCAGAAGGAAAGAAAACTTTTGACTCTCTTGATTATATTTTATATCCTATAATTATTTCTTCATGTTTTCTTCATGTCTCTTTCTGTTTTAGTCCTAGTGTCATAGTACTTAATCACTGCAGGAAAGATAAATGCTTACTGTGTTACTTTTAATTATTTAAAACGAAAGTGCTGACATTTTATTATTATATATACATTTAGCTAATATATCTTATAGCTGTGTATGGCTGGTAATTTGGAACCTTTATTTTAAAATATTCATCATTTTACAAGTTATGATTAAAAGCTTCACTTCACTAGAAAATTCTCACCTATTACTTTTTTGATGGAATTTGGACAGCTTTTGTGACAAGCTCAAGCTTCTAAAGGCTTCAATTAGGTCACAGACTCATGAGAAATAATCTGTGATATCTTTCAGGAAGTTGGCATGACCTTTGAACCTGTTTCTCTGCACTGAATTCTAACAGCCACAGCAGACCCCGGGAACTATCGCCCTATAAGCCTGACTAGCTTGTTCTGCAAGGCTATGGAGTACATCATCATGGATCTCATTAACAGAGACATCGGGAACCTCCAGACACTGGACCCTACCCAGTTCGGCTTTGTTAAGGGCAGATCATGCCTCCTAAACATGGTGGACTTCTTTGAGACAGTTAACAAGGCTATAGATGAGGGAAAGGTGGTCCACACAGCCTACCTAGACCTTGCAAAGGCCTTCAACACCATTCCCCATTCTGGTATTATAGATAAGCTCACCAGCCTGAACATAACCCCCTACATCATGAGATGGGTTGCCAACTGGCTCACAGACAGAACCCACATGGTAAGAGTTGCGGGAGCTAGGTCTGGCTCTAAATTGGTTACAAGTGGCGTTCCCCAGGGCTCAGTCCTAGGACCCTACCTGTTCAGCATATACTTCTCAGAGGTACAGGCAAGCACAGGAGGACTATGGCTGACCAAGTTTGCAGATAACTGCAAACTAGGGGCTATAATTGACTCTCTGGCTGACACAGACATCCTCCAAAAGGGTCTCACTGAGACAGATACCTGGTGTGAAAACCATGGCCTCAAGCTAACTGCCAAAAGGTGCATAGTCATCTCCTTTGGAAAAAACAAAGTACACACAAAATACGGGAGACACAATAAGGGATCTGGGGACCCAAGTAGATAGCAATCTGTCCTTTGATAATCACATTGCCAAAGTGGTTAGAAAATCCTTCTATGTGGTCCACCTAATCACAAAAGGGTTTGCATCCAGATCAAAAGAGGGCATTGTGCCCCTCTACACATCAATCATCAGACCCATCATAGAGTACAACGCCCCATTTGGGATGTACCTTACAAGACACCTCCGACAGCTGGAAAGACCACAGAAGTACCTCACCAAGAGGATCACTGGCCTCAAACAGATGCCCTATGCAACTCGACTGAAGAAACTTCAGCTGTACTTAGTTGCATACCACCTACTCAGAGGTGATCTCTGCCTGACATACAAGGCCATGTCCAACCCAGAATTGATGGACATGCTCCACCTAAAGAAAAACATATCCCCTTGAGCCACATGCTCTAGGGATCTAAACCTCACCACAACAATAAATAGAACATGCTGGAGGGATAGATTTCTGTCCCAGAGACTTCCCATGCTCTGGAACAAGATTCCAATCTACATTAGGCAGAGCTCCTCACTAACACTCTTCATGAGAAACCTTGACGAGTGGATGGGAAACAGAAAGTTTACCCCGGGGATCACTTCAGTGGCTTTGCTGGACAGAGGCACAGGGAACTAATCTAAGGGGGCGGCGAAAGCCAACACATTCCAGCTAGGCTTATAAATGCCTTTGGGCAGATAGCCTAGTACCTACCTATGAACTATGAACCTATGAACAGCCAGTCAGATTCAGGAATGATTGTTTGAACTGTGTTTTCATTCATTTAGCAATTATTTTTATCTAAAAAGTCTTTTAAGCATATTTTTTTTTACTGTAAATAGTGATATATTTAATATAAATTATATTTATATTTAAATAAGAATTACAAATATGTTACTGACAGTGAAAGTTTTAAATACATCTTTTTTTCCTGTCTACTTTAATGACATTATAATCCTGTATATACACATAGTAACAATATTATTAGGGTTAATCAATTTATCTTAGTCTGTTTAGATAAAAAAAATTAAGAAATTGTATACAGCTTTGTGTTCATAGTTCATGCATACATAGTATATTAAATCAAAATGTTCCTTTTGTTTTTAATGTACATACCATTTCCCTTCTGCCTGCTATTAACCTGCAGTAGCTAGGAATTCCCACTAGATGTCATGAGAAGGTTCATTGTGGCTTCTATGAGAGCTATAGTAAGCCTGGACTTAGTTTATTCATGCAGAAGGTTGTTAAAATATACCATTTTATTGTTTTCAAATTTAGAGTTTTTAAATTGTCCATAACAGTTTTTAAAAATGTATTTGCCATAATGAATCAAGGAAAGCACTTTTCAATTTTGCTTATAACAGCAATCTCCATCAAATGATAATATCTAACATTATATCTATTAATGTCAGTGGGTTGAACAACCCCATGACAAGGAATAGTGCCAACAAATACTTAATGCAACATAAAGCAGATTTTGCATTCATTCGGGAAATTCACTTACTACGAGAAGATCTAAACAAATTAACCTTTAAGGATTATAAGATTTTGGTAAGTTCAAACTACAACCACAAGAGAAGAGGTCTCCTAATTTTACACAGAAAATCAATGATAATTCCAGAAATAGTTGACATACTCAGGCAATGTGATGGTATGCTTGCTTTAGTCATACTAAAACTAGATAAAAAGATGAACACTTTTGCAAACACCTACTGGATACCTGGTATTGGGACTAAAACTGTGAAAAAACATTTAGATGCCATAACATTAAAGTCTAAAGGTGATTTACTATTAGCAGGTGATTGCAATTGTATGTTGTCCTCCACTGATACTACAAGTTCTAAGCCCTTCAAGATGTCCCCTGTTGTCAAGCACTTGAACAACTATATAAAAGACAGAAACCTAATTGACACTGATGGTATAAAAATATTACCCTCCATGAAATATTCCCACTACTCTTACAGATTTGCCATGCAGACCAACATAGACAGTCTTTGTAACTAGCTCTTTACTGGCCGACAAAGATAATGTGCTGACATCATGCCCTATGTCTGACCACAATGCTATCACCTTCCAATTTAACACTTAATACTGACCCGTTAAACTTCAGCCAAAGACCACCTGCTTATCTAGTAACAGTACAAGGATTTAAAGAATGGTTTCTAGATGAAATAAAGCTTTATTGAAATGTCACTAATAATCGAGAGGTTTCAGCTATTATCCTATGGGACACTTTAGAGGTAGTCTTACATGGTAAAGTTAAAAGTTAGTATATACATAAATAAAAGGAAAGAGTGGGATAAAATACCGGTAGACATACAAAAAGAAATTGATGAGCTAAAACTAAAACTTACATCAAATGACAAATCTGCATTAGCTGACATATGTAAACTGCACAAGGAATATCAGGATATCATGCAGCATAAAATATCAATAAATCTGGAAAAAAATCAGATTACAATTCTACTCAATCCCAAGAGTATGTACAGGATTACAATTAGATCTAAACATGTAAATGAAATAGTCATATAAAAGAAATAATATACACTAGAAATAATCAGGCTATCAAAGTTACAGATCTAAAAAATATCTTATGTTCTATAAACCATTGCAAGAATATTAATAACAATAACCCATCTACAAGTGATAACAAAAGTATAGACAACTTTCTTGCTAATAATATTCAAAAGAAGCTATCCAAACACAATATTATTAACATAGATAAACTATTTTCCTTTAAAGAATTAAGGGAACAAATAAAAAACCTTAAGGCAAAAAAGACACCAGGGCTGGATGGCATAATTCTGGAATTTTTCAAACTCTTACCTGATAACATCTTGAAAATCTTACTCAGTGCTTTCCATGAAGTTAAAACTACAGCAAACATCCCTCCCTCATGGAAATATTCTACCATCTCTCCCATTTTAAAACCAAATAGAGGCCAACCTTTGCACATTATACAGGCCAGTTTCTTTGCTTAACATTGATTACAAGATATTCATGTCTATCTTAGCAGAGAGATTAAATAATATTCGTTCAATATTAATTCTTTAAGACCAAACTGGGTTTATCAAAAACAGAAAGGTACAAGACAATGTAATTAGATTACTGTCCTTAACAGCCTTAGAAAACAAGAAACCAATGAGCCTTCTATTTTAAGCCTTGATATAGATAAAGCTTTTGTCTCCCTAAGTTGGCCATATCTGTTTACAGCTCTGCAAAAATATAGGTTCTCCCCAAACTTTATAGGATTAATTAAAAAACTATATGAAAAGTCCATAGCCTATGTAAATATTGGATGTTATCTATCTAGCCCATTTGAAATACTAAGAGGTACTAAGCAAGGCTGCCCGCTCTCCCCATTACTCTTTGCACCAGCTATTGAGCCTCTTGCAAATTATGTTAGAAATAATGACAGTGTTAAAGGAAGTAAAGTGTTAGGCAAATTATCCCCCAAGATACAACTGTTTGCGGATGACCTACTAATAACTTCTAATAATACTGAAAATTTAGTAGATCACCTATTATATAATCTAGACTTCTTTGCAAACATCTCTGGTCTACACTTTAGTCATAAAACTCAGGCACTTCTAGTGAATAAAGATGTTGCTATGAAACTTAGATCAAAAAGAGACATAAACTAGGGCATGCATATTAAATATCTAGGTATCATTATTGAATTTAATTATTAAAAAAAATCACTCACATCTAATTGCCAACAACTTAACTGAATTACAAGTCTAATTGACAGTTGGAACAGACTCTTCTTCACATTTGAAGACAAGCTAACTTTAATTAAATTGATACTGTTACCTAAGATCTTATTCATTGTTCAAGCTCTAATAATTCCCTCACCTGATAAAATTATACAGAAAATTAATAATGCATTACTCAACTTCCTTTGGTATCCCAAAAAAACAAGAGTTTCTCTTCTCTGGCACACCATGCTGGGATAGGGTTTCCAAATACTGATTTTTATTTAAACTACACATTTATTAACATAGTGTTGCTTTGGAATAATAATTCTTATACATCATATTGGAAATCAATGCATGAAACCTTACTTCTTAATAGTAACAGGACATTGCTTGAACCTTATACTCAAATACATGCAAACATCTTTATATGGATTTTAAAAATATACATTCAAAGTGAAGGATCAAATCTTGTTCTTACACCTCTTACAAACCAGATATTGCTGTTGTTTAAAAATCTTATGTTTTCTAATCAAGTAATTAAGAATTAATTAATAATTATGCTTCCTATTGCCTATACAAATGAATATTTGATATCTTTTGATACTCAGTAAATGTTAGAATTTAAGAAGGGTGACCTATTATATAAGAATCAATTTTTCTCAGCTTATAAAATGAGTTCTGCAGACTATTTGATCAGCAGATATAGTTTGCAAAATTGCAATTGGCTGGACATCCAAACCTGTAAGGATTTTATACATACTAACTTGTACCCTCATTAAGGCATACAATAAGAATAACTTAAAAATCTTGGATTTTATCTCAACAATCATTAATAGCTCACCCAAGAACACTTCATACATATCTGTTATTTATAAAATTCTCAGAAATGATTTTAGCAAAACAGATGTTTCTTTTTGGAATTATTCAAGTGAAGTTAATAAACAAATATTCTCACAAAAAGATAAAAAACTTTGTTTACAGTCAGTGAAGGTATCCACATCTTCACTGTTCTGGCATGTATACACGTGGAAATTGTTACACAGATTTATTTTTACCCCACATAAACTAGCAATAATGTACAAGAAAGATGAAATAAAAAGCTAGAGATGTGGACACCCTGATGTTGACTGGATACATATTGTTGTTTATTGCAAAATAATTTCCCCATTTTGGTTAGACTTGTGAAGCTTGGGCAAAGATAGATGAAGGCTGCCAGCCTAGCTAGATAGGATTTTATACATAATTCTGTCATTTGTAAATATGAATGTTGAATTACAGACTTGTTTTCTTTATTGAAAGAAAATACTATGAAATGTTGAAATACAAGCTTGTTTTCTTAAATGAAAGGATATGCTGTGAAATGTTGAACTTAAAACATAGGTTCATAGGTTCATAGGTAGGTACTAGGCTATCGGCCCAAGGGCCTATGTAAGCCTAGTCAACAAGGTTCCCTGGCTTATGCCACCCAAGAAAGTTATTTTCCTCTGCCACTGTCGAGCAGAGACACAGAAGTGATCTCCGGGGTATATTTCCTATTTCTCATCCACTCATCAAGATTTTTCTTGAAGAGTGCTAATGAAGAACTTTGCTTGACATAGATGGGTAGCCTGTTCCAGAGTATGGGAAGTCTCTGGGACAGGAATCTATCCCTCCAGCATGTCCTGTTTATTGTGGTGACAAGGTTTAGGTCCCTAAAGCATGTAGCTCAGAGAGATTGGGATTTCTTTAGGTGTAGCATGTCCAAACAGCTCTGGGTTTGACATAGCTTTATATGTTAGGCAGAGATCACCTCGGAGTAGGCAATATGCTATGGAGTAAAGCTGGAGTTTTTTGAGGTGGTCAGTGTAGGGCATTTGTTTGAGGCCAGTAATCCTCTTTGTGAAGTACTTCTGTGGCCTTTCCAGCTGCTGCAGATGTCTTGTGAGGTACATTCCAAAAGGGACGTTGTACCCTCTGCTGTAAAGAAAGCTAAGTCAAGCATTTCTTGTCTGTCCTTTGAAGGAAAAATTATTTCATGCCTGTCCCTTTGAAGTTAACATTTGGAGTCGATGAGTCTGGAATGAAGCATCCTGCCTATTGTTTTAACTTAAGGAATCATTACTAGAGTTTACATATGGAATGTCTTTCATGGCTGTAGTTTCCTACAGGTGCAAGATAACAAGAATGCAGTTTCTGTTAGCCTGGGAACACCAGGAAAGTGTAAAAAATGATGTAATGGGAATCAGAACTGAAGATAGCAATGTAAACAGAGAGAATCAGAAGGCATTAAGCATTTTTGTCTTGACCATCCAACTCATCAGCACTCTGCCTGTTTTCTTATGTAAGTTATCTTAGACTTGTATTTTCTCTTGGAAATAGCTAGAAACTAGAAATATTAGACTAAATGTTTTTTCTGTGATGTCAGAACTGTACTACTGAATTATTTTAAGTATTTTTCTGTGATCACTGAACTCATGACTAGCACTGTGTAGTAAGAAGTATTGTCTTGTGTTTTTATTATTTATTATTAAATATTTTAAAACCATTCAACTGTGCCTGTTTTGTGTAGAGATAAGTTAAGCTCTAAGAGTACATTGCATGTATGTAAGGATCCTTTACCAAGTCACTCTAATAAGCCTTGACTGTTTAGTTACTCTTACCAATTGGATAATAATATTGCACAGTAATAATTGGACACCCTTTCATAAGAGCCTTGGAGTATCTGATAAACATTAGCTGGGTGGTGGCAAGTGGTACTACCGTATAGTCTGGGTAAAAGGGGCACAGCTGGAGAACCTGTTCCAACCTTCCCCAGAATTATCTGTGTGGTTGTATAAACTCTTATCTCAAAGTGTGTGTGTGTGTCAGCTACTTGGGCAGGGACACTAAGCTCTGGTTGGACAGAGAGGGTGCTGGAGATTTTAACTTGCCCAGCTGGCTGAGATCTGGACCCTATAACTATGAGAGTGGGGAGAGCAAGGGAGCGACCAGCCCTGGACTGACTTTGATCTATGTGTGCTCTTAAGGGAAATTACACTTTACTGTGTGTATTTGTTATCCTTTCCACATATATGAGATGCCCTCTCTGGTGTTAGTGGTGAGGATCGAGGCTCCTTGATTGCTGGGCCAGGGCACGGGCGTCACAAGACTGTAAATATCTTTTTAAAGCTCTATGGAATGACAACTGTATAATTTCTGACTCCCTTATCTTTTTCAGTGTTCCTGTTCTTGAAATCATTCCTAAAAAACAAACATTTTTACTATGGTCTATCCTCTCTATAGCAACGAAAAAAATGTTACTAAAAATTGGAAATTCCAATCTCTTCCTGTCTTTAAGGTTGAGTTTATTCATCTTGTGAAATACATTTGTAAGAATGAGATTTGTACTATAAAAGCAAGGACTTACAACATAAATCATCATTTAATTGCTTGGACAAAATTGTCTAATCTGTTAGAGAAATATTGTGTTCTCCTATGTATATTGCCTTTTTAATTGTTATGGACATTGTATATAGTTTATTTGTTTTTTCTTGTTACTATACTGTTAAGTTATTGTGTTATAAAATGAATAAAAACATTTTGGGAAAAAAAAATTATTATGGCTTCTAGGGCACTTCTAGAGCATGATGCGACAGTGAGTTGGACAATGTAAAAGAAGGAACATCTAAGCTTGTGCCTGAGGTATCACCTCAAAAGTAAAATTCATCAAAAGCAATTGTGCTGCAAATAGAAACTTGTCCAGGTGGTTTTGGAATTGTACTGATGAAGGAGAACAGTGTCTCGGGAGCACTTACAGATTTACAGACTAGTGATGCTCAGATTAAGGAAAAAAAGGATGTTGTCTCTTTTATATTGTTGTGATTGCTTCCATGATTACATATATATTAAACCATTGTTGGTGGAAGCTAAGCTTAAACCATTGCACAACATTTTTAAAAATGTTATTACACAAAGCACCTACTAGATGGAGAAGACCTATCTTTTACTTGCTCAGACATTGGCTGATTGTAGATCATGTGCTTGCCGCTGAATGCTCATCTGTATACTCTAGTCCAGGAGACTTGAACATACAGACTGTGCAACTAAATAGACTTTCTTCAAGGTTGTACCACCACAGAGAGAGGGTATATTTAGAGACTGATGGTTGAAGGGCAGAACATTCATCTTGGAGGTGCAGGGGGCTTGCCCTCTAAAAATTGATTTGTATTGACTGCTGTTCATGAATATAGGCATTACTGAGAGACTGGCAGTGAGTTATGGTAACGAGAAAACGGTGATTGAGTTGCTATAGTAGATGCATGCAAAAAATCTGGCTTCACTTGAAAAGTATAATATAATAGTTCAGGGCAAAAGCCAGATAAGCAAATACACACTGCAGATTCACTGAACTGAGTTTGTCCAAGAAAAGAAGGAAGACCTGCTACATGATGGTTTGGAAGTCCTTTAGATTATTCCATAGTTACCAATTTCACAACAGAATCGGGTAGAGTTCAAAATGAATACATTGTCTTCTTCAATATTTTCCCCATGCTATTTTCAAGTCATAACAACTGTCAGTCAGAAAGCATCTTGATAAATAATATTAGCATCCATTCTGCATTTCTCCTCCTCACTGCTTAACCCTTACCCAGACCATCAGCTTACATCTGCAACCTCTCCCTAACCACATCAATCATCCATTCACAATTCAAACACTCCCTGATTATTTCCCATACTAAAACACCTGCATTTTCTTTTTCACAAGACTTTGAGCTTATTCCAGTTTTGCATCCAGTCATATAGTTGGAAAAAAATCATATATAAGCAACTATTTGGCCACATCAGTATATATGACCTTCCTATAGATGCATATCATGGCTTCAGGAACAGCCATAATACCTTTTTGGTCATATTTACTGTTACAGAGAAAATCCTGACATGTATAGAGAGTAATAAATGCACAGGAACCCTTGTCAATGGGATTTTACATTGTTAATCACAATCTTTTCCTAAAGAAACTGCAGCTGCTCAGATTCAGTCAAAGCATTCTATTATGGTTACGTAACTATTTGACTCAATGAACATTTAATGTACAAGTAGAACAGACAATTACTACCAAAGGTACCTTTTCCTGCAGGCATTCCTAAAGAGCTGTTATTAGTTCCTGTATTTGTCTCTATATTTATTAATGACACTAGTTCATTCTCATAACATAACACTTAATGCTGATGACATAACTTTACATGGATGAGGGCAATCTTTCTCGACAGCACAAAGACTTCCAGAAAGACTTCCCAGATTTGGCTGTCATTAATATAAAATCAATAGCCTTTGTGTTATGCAGTATGTACCAAAAGCTGTCCAAAGGCAAATTTGTTTCAATGACAACCTCAGACAAATTTATTATAAGCAGTGCATGACAGTATACATTGATTGGGCTGACTCTTGAACCCTAATTGACATTTGGTACTCATTGGGTCTGATTACTAACAAAGTAAATGCCCAGCTTTGAACTTATTCCATTTCTAATCAAGTTACCCCCAAATCTACATCCACACTATCAGTGAGTGTTCTAATTCCAATACTTGGATATGCTGTCCTAGTCATTATATTTAACTCGGACAAAACACTTACAGTTTCCAAACCACAATAAATAACCTCTGCAGATGCACTGTCTTAGCACCCAGAACAGAGCACCATTGTGCAAGCAGATGTGGTAAGGAAGTATAGGGTGGCAGTTATATTGTGAGAGTTGGATATATCTGAGGGTGTGAGGCTTCAGGAGTTGTTAAAGTTTGAGGAACAGGTGCAAGAGGTGAGGAGTCAGTTGGGAGTTATGGAAAGGGACAGTGGAGCAGGATTGGGTACCACGAGCTCAGCAGGTGGGTTGGAAATCAGGTAGTGCAATAAATTGTGGGGGGAGACAGGTGTTGATTTTGCAGTTCAGCCAGGAGACTAGTTAGCGATTCAGCCTTTTTTGGCAGGTGGATCAGGGGTATTTATTACCTCACATATTATGGTAGCAGTGAAGGAAAAGATATGGAAAAGTGATTAAAGAGTGATTATGTTGATGTGTTTGACTTGACTGATGTGGATGGTATGCAGAAGCTACTGGACTCTGAGAATATGAGAACCAAGAATTTGGTTGCTACTCTGAGAACATTAGGTAGGAGAAGGCCAGGTAAGTTTAGGGCCCAAACTTGGGAGAATTGTGTTTTGTGTATTATATGGCTATAATCCTGGAGAAGGATGCAACATAGGCTTTGCCATTGTTAGCATATTTTCTTATTCTCCAAGAGGCACAATAGCTGTACGCAGGTAATACATAGCTGTGGTACAACAAGCCTTACTGGAAAAGAAGAGTGGTTGATAAGTCCTTGTGGTGGAAAGTGTGGTATGCAGATATATGGTTGGCAACCATGTTAAATAGTGTAGGTGAGCAAGGTAGGCAGGTGGAGGAATAAACGGATAGGTTGGGCATGTGCTAGGCTATTAATGCAGGCAGGTGTGGATGGGCAGTGTGTAGTTTTAACCATATCTGATCAGTTTGTAGTGGTAATCATGCAGCAATAAAATCCTGGCACAAAGATGGGGAAAGTGAGTCACTGTTGCAGTTGTCACAGGGTGCTGGCAGGCAGAATAATGTGGGGTAGATCATTTCTAAAAGGAAAGGTAATTTTCATGGTCAGAGATGAGAAATGTCTTTTTGAGGGCAACAGGGAGGGCAGATTTTCCCATATTACCATTAATGATTTTGGGCTGGCTTTCCAATTAGTTGATTTTCTTTATCAAAGGCTAGCTAGGAAACTGACTGATGGTCTTATTGAAGGGTTTTCTATGAAATAGATGGTAAGTCTGGATGGATGTTTATGCCATAATATGAAGTCAGAGAAAGGAAGGGAGGTGATTGTTTTGAAGTTGCTAGATAAGTAAGTTAAGGCTGACAGAGTATTAGGTCCTTTTGAGGTTCTGCCTTTTGGTAGTTGCCACATATCTCCTTTGGGTTTAGTGCCAAAAAAGAAGTCAGTTGAGTTTAGGTTGACTCATTATTTATAATTTCCCAAAGGGAGCTTGGTGAATGATTTTATTGGCTTGGTGAATGATTTTATTGTGAGATCAGATGTGTAAGTGCAGTATGCATGTATGGATGATGCAGTGAGGCTTATCACAGAAATGTGGGATCCCTGGTTGGTAAGGCTCGACATGAAAGGTGTTTTAGGCTCTTGCCAATTAAGGAGAGTGATTGGCCCTTACTTGGCATGTGTGTAGATGAGAAGTATTATTTTGATAAGGTGATACCCGTGGTGTGTGTTTTTGCTGGTGCTACATTTGAAAATTTAACATGGCATTGCATTGGATATGGCAGAAGTGGGTCTCTACTCAAAGGTGGTCCATTATCGGGATGATTTTTCATTGATCAGGGATGGTTGTGAAGGAGCAGATGAAGGCATGTTAGTTTTTAAAGAAATGTGTGAGGAATTAGGAGTGCCCTTGACCCAAGACAAATCTGAAGGTCTGAGTAAGGTGTTGGAGTTTTTGGGTTTGGGGGAGAGCAGTAGGACTATATTTTGTTTGCTGGTGGAGAAGTTGCAAACGTTGAGAGGCAAGATTGAGTAATTGAAGGAGAGGAAGAAGATTACAGTGACAGGAGTCATGGAGTTTCTTGAATGTTTGAATTTTGCATACAGTGCAATAGAACTGGGTAGGACGGTTTGTAGGTCAGTTGTGAAATTGTTGAACAGTGGGATGAGCAAGCAACACAGGGTTATGAAAATGGTGAAGGAAGATTTGTGTTTGTGGTCAACATTTTTGGTCACTTTTCAAGGAGTTTCTTCTTGGCAAGAGTATTGGTGGCTGGATGTGAATTTAAACTTGTTTATGGATGTTTCAGGAGCTCATGTGATGGGGGCCTATTTCAATAGGGAGTGATTTATGGTAGTTTGGCCATCAGAGCAGCCATCAGAGTGGAGGAAGGATGTGGCATTTTTGGAGTGAATTCTCATATGGATATCATTTGTGGTCTGGAAGGAGTAGTTGCAGAATAGGAGAATGATTTTCCTTTCTGACAACAGTGCTATTGTTCAGGTATTAGCTAAGGAATCTGTTAGGTCTGTTTTGGTTTTATTGATTTTGAAAAAGTTGATTTTGCAGAGTTTGTTAATTACTTTTAGCTTTTCAGCCAAGCACATGCCTGGGCATTTTAATGAAACAGCTGACAGGCTTTCTCGTTTTCAGCTTTGCAGGTTTTGCATGCTGGCACTAGAGGTGAGGCAGGATCCTGTGGCAATGGCAGAGGTGTTGTAGAACATTGCTTAGCTGCAGCAGCTGTAGCAGGTGTGGTGATGCATTTGTGGTGGTTGCTGTTTTTGTGAGGCAATTGCCGGTATGGGGTACACAATGGTTGATTGTTTTGTTGATGAGGTTTGTTGAGAGTCCATGAAGTCTACATTATGTTCCATAATCAGAATCTTAAGGAATAAAGCCTATCACATAAAATAAAGAAATAGCATGGAATAAAGCTGGCTGAAACTGATTTGTTTAATACAGAGTTGGACATTTTCTGATGTGTATGAATCATCCCTACAAATTTTCAGAAGAAGCTGATTTAAGAGATATGCTCTGGGATTCAGAAACATTTTGCTCTTCACGGTAGTTGATTTTGCTTGAAGAATACTCATACATTGGATGGGTGCAATTGAGAGACATGCTACATGTGATTGCAGCATCCAGTGAAATGGCATCGCCTTATTACTTCTTAATTTGCAAACAGTGTTATAATGCCATGGAAATTTGTATTGTTGTCCGCATATGTCATTTGGCAAAGGTTTTACACCAGATGTCCTTCCCGACGTAACCTTCCCCATTTATCTGGGCTTGGGACCAGCACAAAGAAATGCACTGACTTGTGCATCCCAGTGCCTGGGTTAAGGTATTGTATGAGGAAGTCGGGAGTGGCAGAGAAGTATGTAAGAGTGGTACAGGATATGTATGAGGGTAGTTTGACAGTGGTGTGGTCTGCAGTAGGAGTGACAGATGCATTTAAGGTGGAGGTGGGATTACATCAAGGATCAGCTCTGAGCCCTTTCTTATTTGCAATGGTGATGGACAGGTTGACAGATGAGAACAGACAAGAGTCCCTGTGGACTATGATGTTTACCGATGACATTGTGATCTGTAGTGACAGTAGGGAGCAGGTTGAGAGGTGGAGAGGTGGAGATATGCTCTAGAGAGGAGAGGAATGAAGGTCAGCAGGACTAAGACAGAATATATGTGTGAATGAGAGGAAGGCTAGAGGAATGGTGAGGATGCTTGGAGCACAGTTAATGAAGGTGGATGAATTTAAATACTTGTGATCAACAGTTCAAAGTAAAGGTGAGTGTGGAAGGGAGGTAAAGAACTGAGTACAGGCAAGGTGAAGTGGGTGGAGAAGAGTGTCAGGAGTGATATGTGGCAGACAGGTACCAGTAAGAGTGAAAGGGAAAGTCTACAAGAGGGTAGTGAGACCAGCTATGCTATATGGGTTGGAGATGGTGGCATTGAGGAAAAAGGCAGGAGTCTGAGCTGGAGGTAGCAAAGTTAAAGATGTTAAGATTTGCATTGGGTGTGATGAGGATGGACAGGACTGAGGGTCAGCTCAGGCTGGACGGTTTGGAGACAAAGTCAGAGAGGTAAGATTGCATTGGTTTGGACATGTGCTGAGAAGGGATACTAGCTATATTGGGAAAAGGATGCTAAGGATGGAGCTGCCAGATAAGAGAAAATGAGGAAGGCCTAAGATAAGGTTTATGGATGTGGTGAGAGAGGACATGCAGGTGGTTGGTGTAACAGAGAAAGATGCAGAGGACCGGAAGAAATGGAAACAGATGATCCACTGTGGTGACCCCTAATGGGAACAGCTGAAAGAAGAATAAAGTTATAATGCCATGAAAATGAACATCATTATTAAAATGAGACTAGTGAAAGCTGTAAATTATGGTAAACAATATATATCAATACAATTCAGAGATATGTATTGTGTTTATTCCATGTTTTCTTGATCCTGTGTAAGAAACCATTAGGAATGATATCTTATCTCATGGAACGTGAGTTTTTAATTTTACTTAAGGCAACAATTCTCAAGTCTGAAGTCATATAACATACATCTCACTTGTCTCTTTAGCACTCTGATATACTCCTTTACTAAATGTGAACTTTTTACAAAATTTTTCTGCAATCAAATTTTCTGTCTTGAGGCTGGGTGATCAATGCAATTCATTTTTCACAGGTTTATAGGTAAATACCAGGCTATAAGTCTGCAGACCATTACAAGCCTAGCTAATAACCAGAGGTCAGACTCAAACCCTGTACCTTGTATTTATGAGGTTAAAACTTTAAGCAGTATGCCAACCCTACCCCTTTTGTTTTTGCATGGTGGTCAAGCCCACTGCCCCTCTCTCAGTAATTATATATACTAACTCCAAAATGGCATAGTCCCTGGTGAAAGAGAATATTGCTCTACCTGGGGATTGTCACTGTCATGTACATGTCGACCATCTGTTTCTGTAGAGCAAACAGATGTTAACCTAGTGTCCATTCAGCCTTAGATAGTACACCTATATCCCCAAGCAAAATGTGAAAATGTTATACAGACAAACCATTCAGCCAAGCTAGAGTTTTCACTGTGCAGTAGCTTAACCCTCCTAGAGTGGAAGTCCATGGATACATGCATATGACCCCTTAAAGACATCAAAATGTTTTAGCTACACGGCTTTAAGTCGTTATTGTTAAATTCAGGCCAGTAAAGTCAAACCCCACTAGCTACAGAAATACCATGTTTTGAACTTCTTGTTAGCTTGTCACTACAGCATAAGTGGATTGTTTTTGTTAATTGATAACATGTTGCATTCTTAATTTCTTCCTATGCAATTCATGATGATACCTGAGCCACCTCTGATAGAGATACTCCCTTCCATATCCATTAGGTAGTGCTGTCTGACCCAGGTTTAGTTGTCTAAAGAAAAAATATGTACATCCACATTTGTTTACATGCTTTATCATTCAGATCAAACAGGTGTTTAGTCTGTCATAAGTGATTTTTGCTTGTGCTGTCAATAAAAGAAATAATGGTTAGCATGCACCCAAAACACTAAGACCCTCATAGACAACATATTCTGCTTCACAGTACAGACCAAAAAAGAAAATGGGTCAGTGTTCCTCTCTGCCCCCTGCTTAACATATCAGACTTCACAGGCTATAGACTTCTGTGAAATTTATACTAATGCATTACAAATCATTCTGCAGACTTTTTTCATAGATTCGTGTTAGCTCCTAGTGATACATTCTGTTACTTGTGCCTGCCCAAAAGGGAACAATAATAATGTCCCAGCTGCAAATATGGAGCAGTCCAACTCTTAAATAGACTACTCAGTGAGAGTCAACACGGTGAATACACCTTTCCACGCATCTCAATAGTTAACCCCTGATATACTATTTCACGACTAAGCAGTCACAGGTTAACACTTGACTGTGACCATCACAGTACTGAAAGACATTTAGCAGTTAGAGATAGCACTCCTATGTTTTATTTTATTTGTATTTATTTTCAGGAGTAGAACACTGATCTCCATGGACCTTTTCAGACTCATCCCTGGAGCAGTGTCTGGTTAACTGACTTGCTCAGGGTCACACTGTTAGGCAAGGGAGGCTGAGGGAATCAAACCTTGCACTACTGGGCCACAGGAAACAGCTTGTTAATACCTTCTTAATCCTCTAAGCCAACTGACAGACATGTTTGTGTGGAATTAAAAAAATAATCAAGGCATAATATGGTGTTCCAGGTAAAAAAAAATTCTTTTGGGTCAGAGTGGGTGGTCCCATTTAGATTAAGTTCTAAGCACTGTTAAGTAAAGTTCCTTAATATCATAATACAACTAAAGAAGGACTTGTAGCTAACCTTAGCTTAAGAAACTAGCCTACTGTCGTGGTATGCTTTACACTAGTCTTAATGATACTTTTTCAGTTCCCTCATAATGCTTTTATGCTATCTTTGTTATGAGCATTTTTATTTGATGTATCATTTAAGGAATTTTATTTTCTCCTGTTGCAAATTTTATTTATGTGGTGGACCACCAAGTTGGTTTGTCATTGAACTGTGCTCTGGTTAGGACTGCTAATTTTATACATTTGTTTAAGTGGGTATAGAACTCCTTTGTGAAGTGGACTGCTGTGTCAACATCCGAGTTTGTGGTGTTGTAGGTGAATTTTGAGATTTTGTCATATACTTATATGAGGTTTGTTATTCTGATGTCCTTAAATTCAGATATTTTGGTTTCAAAGGCTGTGAAGATTTTGAAGATAAGTGTCAGAAATGTATGGTCTAACTTAACCAAGGATTGAGAAATCAGGGGAATAGTACACATAGAAGCTATATCTGTGAGGACCAAATCTTGAATATTATGTCCAGTGGTGGGTTTACTAACTATCTGTTTCATATAACGTCTGTTTATTAGATCCAAAATTCTCTGGGCATGTCCTACTTTAAAAGTATAGGTGCTCCAATTAATTGTGGGATAGTTAAAGCATCCAATGTTAAGGGACTGCAGTAGATCACTGTAATAAATGCAGCTACCTGAGTTCCAGTACCCCTTAGTGCAAATGACTAGCACTTAGTGGCAAATGGAATATTGATGTAGTTCCTCAAAGACAGGGGGCAGCTAGTCTCAATACATAGTGGAACAGTAGTTCAAGGCATTGAATTTCAACACATAACACAGCTTGGAGGCAACCCACTCACAGACACAGTAGACAAACTCAAACAGCTTTCGGACAAAATGGTACATACACTAAATGAACAGACCATATCACCTGTGTCTATAAAGTGCCCGCTCCATCCCCATTATGTGCAGAGCAGCACTGTGCAGAAATACCAGATTTAAAAGAGGTGCTAAGGCTTTAAAAATATCTTCCAAAAGTCAATAGCCATCAGTAATTATAGTTATAAACTGCTTCCAAACAATCAAAATTCTTGAACTAACCTCTCTCTCTCACCTCTCACTAGAGAAAAAAACTGAATTTAATTCTTACAGCTATTCCAATTAAACATCAAAATACAATACACTTATTTACTGGAATTTGCTAAAAGAGCTTAAAACACCTAATAGAGCTTTTATGTAATCTAAATGAGGACAATGTTAAATAAAATACTTAACTGATACAAACGAATAGCTTAAACTGACACAATAACTTAAACTGATATGATAAAGAACTTAAATTGAGTAAGAACTTCCAAAAATAACTTTAAACTGATAAAAAGCAAATAAAATGACTGCAAGCATTTATCTAGTTGTTGCAAGGCTTGAAAAAATACACAATCAGTACTTGCAAGGCCTAAGAGACAGATTTATATAAATATGCATCAAACACAAGCTTATGTGGTCATGATCCTGCCAAGTCCTCTTTTTACCTTTGTGAGGCTATATGACTTTTCAGGGTGGGAATGAAGTACATGTCTAGAATATAACTAAGATATTATATCAACAATTAAAATCACATGCCAGGCTTACATTTGAGACCCTAGTGAGTGGACTCTTATGTGCGATCACTACTGTAAGAATACTAGGTTTTGCATGAAAAGATTGAGATTGTGAATCCTGGGAATTGCTTCTTAACCTGAGATACAGCTGTCTGAAAGTAAGGACATATAAACTGCAAGAGTATGAGAATGTAATACCCTACTGATGATTGCCCCCCTCAAAAAAATAATTATCGATTTTCTGCTGGATGAATATGATTTGCATTTGAGTGTTTGACTATTTTTAATCACAATTATGAATGTGAATCACAAAACAGTCTGTTTCATTAGGAAGCCATAAAATCATTTGTAGTGTTCTAGAAGGGAGGAATTCTCTGTCACCGAAAAGGATTCACATTGGTTGATTGTTGTTATTTTTATGTAGGCATCCTAAATTTTGCTGGACAGTTTTTATATCGACTATGATGAGCTTACATAATTGGTTTTCCATATTTGTGCTACACTGGCATCTAGGAGCTGGGACCTGAATAGCCATTGAAATATTGCCCTGGTTCTGTTCTGTATAGTTATTTATTATGCTATTCAATCCATCTTGAGAATTTCTTTTCTTTTCTTCTGTTCTGAAAGATACCTTGGCTATCCCTGTCCTCAATTAACTCTCCTTGGATTTCAAAAATTTGTGAAGGTGTATTCATATTTAATACTGCATGATCTCATACTTCCTTGTCATACTGGTTTTAGATCAAACCATAGCACTGTATTTGCCCTTATAAGGGTTAATAGCTTCCTATTTATCATATTTTTCTTGACATCTCAGAAGCATTATCACAACTGACGATGGTATCTTGATTGAATATAATCAAGAAATATATTCATACATATATTTAGATTTACTTGCACTGTATTAATATACATTTATATTTATCTATATTTACATAATATATTTGTCCATCTCACTCCTGACTGTCCCATCTTTGTATTCCTTAATGAATTCTAACAAGTCATTTGTTTTCACTTTATCTTTATTTATTGGTCTTGTAATCATGTTCTGCTGTATATCTGTCTTATTTTATGGTCTATATTGATCATTTGTTTATTCATCTGTATCTCTCAACTGTCCAGATTTCTACTCATATTTTTGGTCTGTTCCTCATAAAATTTGCATTTTTCTGGAAAAACACTGGGATGATCTGAGGATTGAAGTAAAAAAATAATGACATACATTTGAGTTTCAGACTTCAAATCCTTCATAAAATACATGTTAACACAAACCCTGTTATTTTAGCAACTTTCTGTGTTTATAGGATCAATTTTTAAAATATGTCCCTGTTTTGGTCGTTTGTTTCCCCTAGTAAGTCAGGCTTAGTTCAGATTTCTTACACTAAGAGTTTCAGAGGTATGATCCATTGTGAAGGCTGCCAGCCTAGCCAGATAGAATTGTGCAGATAATTCTATCATTTGTAAATATGAATGTTGAACTTACAGACTTGTTTTCTTAATTGAAAGAAAATACTGTGAACTGTTGAACTACAAGCTTGTTTTCTTAAATGAAAGGATATGCTGTGAAATGTTGAACTTAAAACAATGTAGCAACATTGCCCTCTGCTCTAAAGAAAGCTAAGTCAAGCATTTCTTGTCTGTCCTTTGAAGTTAAAATTATTTCATGTCTGTCCCTTTGAAGTTAAAATTTGGAGTTGATGAGTCTGGAGTGAAGCATCCTGCCTATTGTTTTAACTTAAGGAATAATTACTAGAGTTTACATGCGGAATGTCTTTTATGGCTGTAGTTTCCTGCAGGTGCAAGATAAAGAGAATGTAGTATCTGTTAGCCTGGGAACACCAGGAAAGTGTAAAAAAATGATGTAATGGGAATCAGGACTGAAGAAAGCAATTTAAAGAGAGAGAATCAGAAGGCATTAAGCATTTTTGTCTTGACCATCCAACTCACAGCACTGTTTTGCTCATATGTAAGTTATCTTAGACTTGTATTTTCCTTTAGAAATAGCTGGAAACTAGAAATGTTAGAATAAGTGTTTTTCTGTGATGTCAGAACTGTACTACTGAATTATTTTAAGTATTTCTCTGTGATCTCTGAACTCCTGACTAGCACTGTGTAGTAAAATGTATCGCCTTTTGTGTTTATTATTTATTAATATATATTTTAAAACCTTTTAACTGTGGCTGTTTTGTGCAGAGATAAGTTAAGCTCTAAGAGTACATTGCATGTATATAAGGATCCTGTACCATGTCACTCTAATAAGCCTTAACTGTTTAGTCATACTACCAATTGGATAATAATATTGCACAGTAATAATTGAACACCCTTTTAAGGGCCTTTGGGTGGCAGGGTACTTGTATAGTCTGGGTAAAAGGGGCACAGCTGGAGAACCTGTGCCAGCCTTCCCCAGAAGTGTGTGTGTGTGTGGTTGTATAAACTCTTATCTCAAAGTGTGCGTGTGTGTGTGTGTGTGTGTGTGTGTGTGTGTGTGTCAGCTACTTGGGCAGGAACATGAAGCACTGGTTGGACAGAGAGGGTGCTAGAGGTTTTAGCTTGCCCACTAGGCTGAGATCTGGACCCTATAGCTGTGCCAGTGGGGAGTCTTATTAGGGACCTGGAGAGCAAGGGAGCAACCAGCCCCGGACTGACTCTGATCTATGTATGCTCTTAAGGGAAATCGCACTTTACTGTGTGTATTTGTTATCCTTTCCTCATATATGAGATGCCCTCTCTGGTGTTTGTGGTGAGGATTGAGGCTCCTTGATTGCTGGGCCAGCGCACGTGCATCACATCCGTATAACACAGGAAACTCAGAATGAGCCTGAAATAAGTCTGAAATAAGTCTATTTGGGTTCAGTTCTCTACTCAAGTTAACAAATTCAAATAAGTAAATAAGTCAATAAATGACTAACTAAATAAATAAACAAATAAATAAATAAATAAACACCGTTGAACCTACAGTGGTTTTACTTTAACAGTACTAGGTCCTTCCTTGTGTCTCTTATATATTGCACAATAGTGTTTGAGTAGTTTCTGGACTAGTTTCCCTAAATATCTGCCTCCAGAGTTATGGAGTTATGAAGGCTCAATCATGCAGCTTTTAATGTTTGTTTTGTATATGATGTCAGTGCAGGAGATCATTGAAATAAGTGGTTCTAGATACCTTTCTTTTGTAAGGAGTCTGTGCAGGATTTCACTTTTCTTGAAAACAGACTAGGCTCTATTTTGCAGTGGTTGTCTGTTGGTAGGCTTACGCTCAACTCAGAAAAGATGGAGATATTGTTGATTTATGCCACTATCCATACTTCACACACCCTTTTCCTTCCCCCTGATATTTTGTATGGGAAACAAATGGAGCTTGTGTTATTTTTGACAACAGGCTAACACTTACCCTTTACTACTAATCATTTTCCAGTTGACTGTCCCCAAATGACTGATTATCTTGTGGCTGCTTTTTTGTTCCTATAGATATATATATATATATATATATATATATATATATATATATATATATATATATATATATATATATATATATATATATATATATGTGTGTGTGTGTGTGTCTAGGACACATGCTCGACTAGCATATATCCGAATCACAAAACATCGAACACACATACACAAAATCGTTTAACATCGAAAAGCGTTTTCGTGTATGTGTAGTTCAAAAAAAATATCTATGTTTCTGCAGGGGGGCTTCTCCTCCATGCACTCCCACCCCCCGTCTACTTTATTATTCTCACTCTGAGATCGCACTACAGTGGGGAAAAGGGAATTTTCCCTTACCCACACTGTAGTCCGATCTACGAAAGAGGCACACATACACGGAAGTGCTTGCCGATGTTAAGTGCTTTCGTCTATGTGTGTTTGATGTTTTGTGATTCGGACATATGCTAGTCGAGCATGTGTCTGGATCCCATATATATATATATATATATATATATATATATATATATATATATATATATATATATATATATATGGGAGCCCTTCATTTGATCAAAATTTCAAATGTTTGACACCTTTATGGCCGACACCATATGACCGAACATTTGAAAGGCCGACAAATGATAGCGGAGATCCCGCTACTGTGCATAACTGGGAGATTCCCCTTTCCTGCACTGTAGTGCAATATTGGAGTGAGAATATTTAAGTAGCAGGGATGTGGGGGGTGCTGGGCGGCTTGCCCCCCTTCCCAACACTGTTTGTAGTAGTTTGCACTACTATTTCAGGTTGTCGGTGTTTCAAACTGTTGGCCATATGGTGTCGGCCATACGGATGTCGACATTTTGAAATGTCGGCAATCTGAAGTAAACCCATATAAATATATATATATATATATATATATATATATATATATATATATATATATATATATATAAATGCCTGTTATCTCCAAATGAATTGACAGGCTTTATGAAATTTTCAAGTAATGTTAGATGCATAATAATAAAATAATCTTAGACTGGCCTCCTATCCTCAAAGGTAACACAACTACTACAGCTTGATTTTTTTAATGATTTATTTATCTATTTCTCCTTATTGTATGCTGACCAACAGACTTTCCTTCCTCAGGAACCATCAGATAGGTAATCGGCAGGGGGGTTGTGGTTAGCTCTCTAAACCTGCCCAACTGTGGTTCTGTGGAGCAGAGGGCTAAGGCCTTTACTGTGATCAAAATGAACTATGTTCATTTAGAGGCTTTGATGCCAGAGGTAGATTTGAGGAGTTTGCACTTGGGCATACCACAGAAGTTGTGGTCATTTGCTAAGTCGCACAAAGAGGTACATTTGTCAACCCCCAGGAAAATGAGAGGGATTAGGCCTTAAGGTGAAAAACACTCTTCTGAAAACAGTGTGACACTGCCCTCGGATGCCTTAATCAATTCAAAAGCTCCAAACATGGTTGAAGGAAGTCCAGGAGAAGGCAAGCAGATTTGGTAGACCCAATGTGTGAGGGGAGGCATTGGGAGCTGATAATCAGCTTTAGGGAGGCAAAAATATACAAAAAAGTGGTGGCTGTTGTAAGCACCTGCATCACTGCATGGACATTTTATGCACTTTTGTGTTGTGCGTTTGCTCCCCCTCACACACCTGTAACGGTTAACATTATCAGCTTGGAACACTAGGCACACATCTCCCAGTCTTGTGGCCATTTTTGTTTTGCAAGTTTTTAGTTGCACAGGAGAAATTCTGCTGACAATGAGCACCATTTCATTTAACACAGTACGGAATAGCCTTTGTGATTCACTTATATTTTATAAGTTCATAGGTAAGTACTACGCTAGCTGCCCTTGCGGGTCATTTTAAGCCTAGCCAATTTCCTTTTTTGTGCTCACTTCCATTTGGTTATACATTGGCTTTACCCATTCCATGGTCAATAATTATATATTATCTGTATTGAAAATAACTGGGATCATGCTATAAATAATATGAGGGGACCCATACATGTGATAAAGCATTTAGGAGCTTTCTCTGTCCATTAGTAGTACAGCAGGCAGTCCTTGGGTAATTGTTTTGTTTTCCATCCACAGATCTAAGTTGTGCTTGAGTATGGACAGGGATGAACTTTGTTTTATGTTGATGGGAATTCTGTTCCAGAGCGGTGCTGTCCTCTGTGAGACATACCTGCCCCTCCAAACCATTCTGTTGATTTTTCAGAAGTTTAGATCCCTAAACTGAGTATTCCTGATAACATTTGATTTATTGTTGTGCAATAAATCTATCCCTAATGGGCCAGAGGTCACCTTGTATGCTACATACTGATCACCTCTTAGCAGTCTGTAGGATACTGAGTATAGTGACAGGGCTTTGAGTTGGTCTGTGTAGGACTTGCTTATACTCTCCATGGCTCTGCTGTTTTAATACCTGTGCCACTAGTCAAAATCATTTTGTCTGGGTCATAGTCAAAGCTTATTTATTTATTTATTTTATTTTACATTTGGTGACCGGGCTAATCTAGCTGGACAATTATCCGTTTTCAGTAGAGGCCCGGGGAGAAAAGCTCCAATTACAAGAAGTAAAACAATAATTAACAATAAGTCATAATGAGCATCATACAATAAGTACAAAGGTGGACATTTGTGTGAATTTAGCGAAAACACAAACAAACCAAAAAAGCAGAACCCTAATCTTTCAGAAAAATAGTTGGTTAACAATATGAATCACAAGGTAAGCAACATTCTACAGTTAGATACTAAACAAAATTCAAGATGTGCTAGAGAAAAAGAGAAAAAAAAAATTGTTTAAGACAATGTCAAAGATAAATCTGTGTACAGTAAAAATTAGTTTTATAGTGGGAAAGTTGGGAAACAATAAAGGGGGGAAGTAGGGAGTAGTTAAGGAATAATTTCAGTCAGGATTAGTACAAGGACATAGCCATTGAGTTTTGAGATGTTCTTTGATATGTCTTTTGAAAAGGGATGTAGAGTCTAGGTTTGCTATTTCCTGAGGTAGTTGATTCCAGATTTTCCCGACAGCATTTGAAAATAATGAGTCCCCAGCTTTATTCTTTGATTTGGTTAAGGCTACGAGGAGTTTATTAGCTGATCTTAGTGTGGCTAGGTTTTTATAAGGTGAAATCAGTTTTGTAAGGCTAGGGGTAGCATCTGGGTAAAGGGTCTTATGAATGATAATTAATTGTTGATAGCGTAAGTGGTTGTAGAGTTCTAACCAATCTAGTTGCTTGAGGTTAATACAGTGGTGGGTTCTAAAAGGGGTAGCAGTAATGAATCTAGTAATACTATTGTAGCAGGTAGAAAGTTTGGTGATGTTGTTTTTAGACAAGTTTGTATATATAGCAGAGGCATAGAAAAGGGTGGAGATCAGGTGGCTCTGGGCCACAGTTTTTCTAGCAGATGGGGTAAGAAAGGGTTTAATTCTGTAGAGAGTACCGATTTTTTTGTTAACTGATTTAATGGTATTGTTAATGTGGTCATCAAAATTAAGATTATTGTCAATTGTTACACCTAATAAGCGAGTGGTTGTATCTGGGCTAATGCAGGTATCATTGTTAGAGGAGATAGTGAAGAAAGGTGTTGGAGATTTGTGTGTAGGGGTAAAGAGAAGAAGTTTTGTTTTTTTGGGATTAAGAAGGAGGGAGAGTTCCATAAACCATTTTTCAACATTATGGAAGACTGTTTGGGTGAGGGACTGGAGGGAGGAAACATTATTGGCAGCACAAATAAGTGTTGAGTCATCAGCATATTGAATGCAGATGGCTTGGGGTATATTCAAATTAAGGTCATTGATAAATAAAGAGAAAGAAGGGGCCTAGGATTGATCCTTGTGGAACTCCAATGTTTACTGGGAGTAAGGAGGATAGGTTGTTGTCCCATAGCACTGCTTGTTGCCTATGTTGGAGGTAACTCCTGAACCATTGGAGAGTATGTGAGCCAAGTGAATAGAGATTTAGTTTGTCAAGAAGTATATTATGGTTAACCATGTCAAAGGCCTTTGACAGGTCAAGGAATAAAGCTGATGAGAAAAGATTGTTGTTCCTATTTTTATTTATGGCATCAGAGAAGGAAAGGAGGGCAGTTGTAGTACTGTGGAAAGGTCTAAAGCCATGTTGACTATTGGCTAGAAGTTTGTTTTGTAGAAGGTGGTTAAGAATTTGTTTATGTATGCATCTTTCCATGATCTTTGCTAATGGGGAGAGTAAGGCAACTCGATAGAGGAGCCACCTTTATGTAGAGGTATTATATGAGATATTTTCCATATGGTGGGTATTTTTCCTCAGAGATAGTCCTGTTAATAAGAATGGAAATGGGGTAATCAATAGCTTTTAATTTGTAAGTATTCTGAAGGGAGTTGGTCAGCTGATGGGGTACAAGGTTTAAGTTTCTTGAGAAGCTTATAAATAAGTGATGTAGGCACTGGTTGAATGTTAAAGACATTAGATGAAGTGTTAGAGGTATTAGGTAGGGAGGTAGTAGAAGAGGGTAATGAATTAGCTAGGGTTTGAATGGCTTCAGTAAAGTACTTGTTAAAGGCATCTGGGATCAGTGTGGAGTTATTGAGATTAAAGCCTGAAGGGATAGGAGTAGTTGAATGTCCTGGTTTAAGAAGTTTGTTAATACCTGACCAGAATTTTTGAGAGGAATGCTGACTAGTTTGTTGTATGTGAAGATAGTAGTCCTTTTTATCTGCAAGAGTATCTTTCTTAGTGGCATTTCTTAATTGCTTATAGAGTATCCCTCAAAGCTAGAGCTGGGTTCACATCTTGAATTTTAATAAAAAAATCACTTTTTATAACATTTTAAACCACAATGTATAAATAAAATGTCACTTTTATACAGGAATATATATTTTGTAGTTTTTATAGTTGTCATTCTGAAGAGACCTAAAGACTATACTTCGATTTTCAACTCCGTTTTACAAATGTTACAGTTTCCAAAAAACAGGAAACAGCTCCAACGCTGAATAGACTCCCGTCACAAAGCCAGCAATAGTAGTACAACACAAAACGGAGGTCTAACCACGATCAAAAGATCTCGATCAAAGAATCACTTACAAAACTCCGTTGTAAAAATAAAAGGTAGTTTATTCCATTGACAAACAGATGAGCGCTTTCGCGTAGTGAAACCTACGCTTCTTCAGATAATAAAAGATGTAAAACTCTCCCTTTATATACTAAACTAAGTGGGAAGAGTAACAATAATTGACAGACAATTATCTAATTAACAATTCATCTAGCTGCAACACCTCCCTAGCAGTGGAAATAGCTTAAAAAACATCCAAACAAAAAGATCTACATTTAATAGTCAGATAAATAAATAAAACAACCATTACTTTGAGCTGGTTCTGTTTACTATAAATGATTTATATATCTTAAAGATATTTTTTAAAAGTATGCATATCACCGCAGGTCACTCAATTATATCTAAATACTTGATATGTAAATGTTTGCTTCTCAGATGATGGTAGTCACTGAATGCATAACCGCATTGCAAGTATCTTAAAAGCTACAGCCATTATAGCGGAGCGTTGTTATGCAGTAAATGTTGTTCATTGAACGCATCACTCTTTCTCATTGAACAGCATATAACTTAAAATTGTTTACTACTCAAAAAGTTGTAATCATTAAATGCATAGCCGCATCGCAAGTAACTTGAAAACAACAGCCATTATAGCGGAGCGTTATTATGCAGTAAATGTTGTTCATTAAACGCATTTCTCTTAACCATTAAGCAACCTATAACTTAGAAGTAACTTAAAAATAAATGTGTGTGTTTGTGACCATTTAAATATTAATTACAGTTTATTTTCATAAATATAGACATAATTCTAGCTAAGAACCTGAGGCGCAGGGTATTACATGCATGAGGCGTATCAACAGGTACGCCTCGTGTTGACTAGTTTCTTAAAGTCTCAAATATTGTACAGCGTTGATTTATTATTTTTTATCTGAAGAAGCGTAGGTTTCACTACGCGAAAGTGCTCATCTGTTTGTCAATGGAATAAACTACCTTTTATTTTTACAACGGAGTTTTGTAAGTGATTCTTTGATCGAGATCTTTTGATCGTGGTTAGACCTCCGTTTTGTGTTGTACTACTAAATGTTACAGTTTGTCAATCTCAAAAGGCGATTCTGACTTGAATTTGCCACTCCTTTTTGGCAATAACTTTTAGGAAGTCAAGGCCAATGTCAGTGGTCTCTGGCTGACTAAATTTGTAGATGATTGCAAATTAGGAGCTATCATTGAATCCCACACTGACACAAATGTTCTCCAGGAGGGGCTGACACAGACAAACAACTGGTGTCAGAGACATGGACTAAAACTAAATGCCAAGAAATGCATAATGGTATCCTTTGGGAAGTCATCCACCTCTGGTAACTATCATATTGACAACACACCACTTAGAGCTGACCCTGTAGTCAGGGAGTTAGGGACACACACAGATAGTATTTTAGCCTTTGACCATCATGTGTCTACAGTAGTGAGGACATCATTCTATGTTGTGCAACTTATAAACAAAGGTATGCATCTAAGTCCAAGGAAGTCATTGTTCCACACTGTATTCGGCATTCATCAGACCTATCACTGAGTACAATGCCCCCTTCGGTAGATACCTAACCAGGCATATCCAACAACTGGAATGTTCACAGAGGTTCCTCACTAAAAGAATACAGGGCATAAGTAAACTGTCCTGTGCAGACCGCCTCACAGACCTATCCCTGTATTCTGTCTTGTACAGGATTTTGAGGGGAAATCTATGCCTGGCATACAGGGCATTATCAGACCCCACTCTGATGGACCTCCTGGATATCCACAAAACAAATAGCACCAGAATTACCTGTTAAAAAAACTTGCTTGTGATATAAATAGAACCTGCTGGAGAGACAGGTATGTATCACAGAGACAACCCCATCTATGGAAATGACTCCCCATCCATGTGAAGCAGAGTTCCTCCCTAACCCAATTCAAGTGCAGCTTAGGCAAGTGGATGTGGAACAGTAAATTAATCCCTGGTTTGGCACCTATGTCTGTAATGGACTCAGGTAACCTGTAAATGGTTCATCTCTCAGGCCCCTGCTTGTAAATGTTTTATCTCCCAAAACCCTGCTTACACTTATCAAGGGTATCAGAACTTGTCAGAGATTTGGGATGCATGGCTAGGCTTAAAAAGGCCTTTTTGGTCATTACCCTAGTAAACACCTATGAACCTATACAAGTAAATGATGATATATTTTACCTGCTTCATGATATCAATATGAAATGCTCAGGACAAGAGAATTGAATAGTCAGCCTTATACTATACATTGAATAATGTAGTAGCAGTATGAGGTGGCAGACAGAAATGTATCAAACCTATGCATGTCTGTCAGAGCAAGTAAATTATGTATGATTTTCTATAACATTTGAAATTAAACAAAATGTATCACCTTTTAAGGGAAAAAAATCACTATTTTTCATCTTCATTTTATAAAAAGACACACATATGATATGATTCAGCTATATACTGAGTTTGTCATCCTAGTTGATGATTCTAGACATGCAGCCTCACACTCATCTGTGTATAATGCACTTTACTGAGTCTAAATTCATTTTGAGAAAAGTGACCCAGCTCTGTGGTGCAGAAGGATAGAGTCTTGTCTGCAACCCAGACAGCCTGACTTTGATTAGTAGAGCAGGAACTATAAGAGCCATACTGGGGTGAAGGAAACTGGAGGATTTAGTAGGTGAGAGAGATTTAGTGGCTCTCTAGCAGGTTGCTGTGCCACTCCAGGGATAGGCAGGGACCAATCCCAAAAAGTTAGGCTATGGTTATAGGAGGGTCATGGGTTTGGCTACCCAAGCTAGGATCCTGGTATGTCTTACAGAATGCAAGTGGGAGTGTGCACATTCCTGCTTGGGGAGAGCTGATAGCCCTTATGGTGATGCAGGTGCTCGTGTCACTACCAAGGGGGTGAGTTAAGGACTTTGATAAAAAAAATCTCCTAATGATAGCCTTGCCAATGGTCATTTCATAGACTACTCCCACATGATATAGGAAAAAATGGGCTCCATTGATTTTTGATAAGTAGAGGAATAAGAGGGCAATGGAGATGCCACCCCAGTGGAAAACAAATTGGCAGCAATGGTCGGCAGGTGTTGGTATTTAAAAAAAACCTATAAAGAAAAATCATTTTGGAGGGCAATCATAATTTCAGTGCAAGACCTTCACTATTCAACATAAGTAAATATGAACTTACTTCTGGTATAATGAATATAATAAATAATATATAATATAATATATATATATATATATATATATATATATATATATATATATATATATATACATATATAAAATATATAATATATATATCATATAATATATATATATATATATATATATATATAAAATATATAAAATATAATAATATAATAATGAATTCTAGCATAATGGGGGTTGGGAGGGTGGCCTAATGGTTAAGGTGTTTGCCTTACAAACACAAGGTGCAGGGTTTGAGTCTCACAAGGGATAATTGGCTAGGTTAAAATGGCTCGCAAAGGGAGTTAGCCTAGTATTAATCTATGAACCTATGAAACTTAATATTGATATATTCTGGACTAGTGCTTCTTTCAGTATGCTGTCCAGGAGTCATACACCCCCAGTGGAAACTGAGTCTGAGTACAATGCAAAATGTCATAATGTGACTGTGAAAGCCTGTGCTTGTTATCTATGTATAAAAAGGTCATATGTCAAATCCATTGTCAGAGTTCAGAAAATGTTTTTATATGCATTATAAATACTTTATTAATTACCACATTTGCATTTTTATATATTGCGTAAATCCTGTGCAAGCTGCATATGTTACTTAGGCATGGACTTCTGATACATCTATTTTATGGTTATATGATTCTACATTACCAGTAAACTAGCCTCATGTCAATCATTGCTTTCTTCTAACTTTCAATATTTTTCTGTTGTTAAGTATGTCAGTCAAAATATCACAATCATTTATTCTGTTTAGTAATAATTTCCAGTTTTATGTAATATTGCTTACTAAACAAAAACATTTAATCATGTAAGTTAACTATTTTCTACACAAGATGAGATTAATTAATTAATTAATTAATTAATCAGTGCCATATGGTTTTGTTTCCACTGTATTACAAACCTTAGCAATTAGACCAGTGACTTCATACTTTCTTCCATTTTTGTGATGACCAGGTCAAAGATGTTATCATCATTAATAGGAGTACGGACTAGCTGGGTCAGGGTGTTTGCATATATGAAGTCCAGGAATCTCTCGGCCTGCGTGTTTGGGGTCATGCATGATTCCCAGTTTATAGTGGGGTAGCTAAAGTTACCCTCAAATATGGTGTTGAGTTTTATGGTGAGTATCACTGTTACATTTAAATATATGTTATGGATTTCCTTGGTCATAGAGAAGGATCTATAGTTTGCAAGGATAATGTATGGGACTTTGCCTGTGGTAATTTGGACATGGAGAAGCTCAGGCATGTCATATTGTTTGAACAGCTTTGATTTGTGTTTTTGATGTAAATTGAGACACCTCCACCTTTTGTCTCTTCCTGTGCAGTAGCTGGTATAAATGTGCAGAAGGTGCCCTGCACAGCTGGGGTACCCTCCTAGGCTTTAAACCACATGTCAGTAACTGTATAGATGTCTACATTCTCCAAGGTGAGTAGACCTTCCAGAGAGTGGAATTTCTTGTTTAGATTCCTGGTACTGAGTGGCAACTCCTTTAGATTTTTTTTGCTCTGGCTATACTGGAAGGTTTATCAGGCTGGCAATGTCTAAAAAAGGTACTGAGGGGGAGGATAAGGTTTTATAAAACATTATAAAGCCTGGATTGGACAGATGCAGACCATTCCTGGCAAAGCAGTGTGACCTCTTGACCTTATCTTCGTAGGCTGACAAATATTGTACCCCCTTCGAATGAGACCAAAAAACGAAGCCAAGTTTTAAAGTCAATTACATTTTGTTCATATTATGGCATCATGCTTGAAGAAGGTAGAATGCTGCTCAATGCTAAGCTCATACCAGCCTGGGACACATAGTCTGAGAGCTTCATCATGTGTCACTTCATATAATCCATGTAGTTATGTCTCAAGTTGTTTACAGCCACATTGGCTATAACTGAGTCATATTGGTACATGTGGCTCAACAACCCAAGTGTATGCATGATCTGGTGGGTACTAGCCCCTGATAGGCAACTGAATATGACTCTATCCTTAATCAGCCTGGTGAGTGGGGCATCTGTGTTTCTCACAATGGAATCTCCTATGACCAAAATATTAAGTTGTGTGGTAGTTTGCCTTATGGGGTTTAGAAGTTGAGACACCATGAAATGTGGCTGTATGTGCCCTAGTTGGTGTTTCTTAAAGTGCTTTTGAAGTTACTGAGGACACTTATTGTAAGTGTAACATCTGGGAGGCTTTTGGGGTTTAGGAAAGATTACATTTTAGAGTGGCATGGTGTAACATACGATATACGTTTGTTTAAGAGTTTGGTGGTTGTCAGTAAACATGATACAATTGCTACATTGTCTCATGATACTCATATCCACCAACTGGACTGCAGAAGTAATAGGAAAGTACATATCCATGGTTACAGATTCTTATTATATGATCTACAAGGAGATGGTACAACAGGGTAAGAATTAAGATTCTCATTGGGTGGTTCCCTTCAGTGTGCTGATCAGTTTCTCTTTTACTTTGTGTTCTGTTTCTGATCTCTTATAATTCTCACTTCCATATTTTTAATCTCTGTAATCATATTTTCACCTCCCTTTTTATAATTTGTTTGGATTTCTGTTATCTAGTTACAGCTTTCTTAGCCACTATCAACATAAAAGATAATGCTTTCTCACCTTTGGTGCATGCTATTTTTACATCAGCTCAACAAAAACATCTCCATTTTGAGGTTAAATTATCTTTCATTTATAGGACTTACTGTATTATTACTCATCATTTTTTCAGTGAAGTAACTCTACACATTCTCAAAATATATGCTCCCAAGAACCTCATTCTGAACCATCACATCTCCAAAATATGACTCTTGTCTACAGGAACTTTTTTTCAATTCAAGAAGGGATATAGGAATATTTATGCAAACATTTACATGTAAAAATTCTAAATTGTCTCAGTTTAGTTGCATATCTAGGTTATCTTGGATTAAGACAATTTTTTCATCACTAATAATCTGTAATATCTTCATTTGTTTGCTGCATGCCATTTTTACTTTTATGCTATATTTTTTTTATGTGTAATATTGCCTTATACGATCTATTTATTACTCTTTTTGGCCTGTTATTTCTGTTTTGACCTATACATTCTACTATTTGTGGTTTATGAAGATAATATCCAACCTTCACACATCTTCCCTGAACTCTTAACATTAGACCTATATATGAATGCTGATATGAGTTCACTAACCCAGACCATTTGTATAGCTTCATTCCATTTTATTACCTCATCTCTTTTTAACATCTGCTCTCAAAATACTGGTTCTTTGTTCTTTCTTTTCTCGATATTCATTACACTTTCTTCCATTTTTTTTCTTATTGCTGCTCTATATAGTATAACCTAGCTGGTGTTATTCTATTTTTCCTAGGTTTAACTTCTATAAACAAAGACTTGTTTAATAATTTTATGTATATAAGCTTGTACATAATGCTGTTTATATTCTTTTCCTATATCTGTCTAAATGACCCCATGTGATCCTATCATTACCTCATCTGCAATTATGTTTGTCGTGTGCTTCCATTTGGGCATATATTCTGAATCATGAATCAAATATATTAATTTAAATTGAATGGTCTAATAGTATATCTCCAAATCTGGAAGCCCCAAACCACGCTGTTCATTTGTCAGTATTACTTTTTCCAGCTGTATTCTTTGACTTTTGTTATCAGAAAGAAACTCCTTAATATTCTTTTTCATATTTTTTCACATAAAATTTTTGTTTGTTGACACATGTAAGCTTGACTTACATAAAGAACCAGCGGGACCAAAATCTTCTTAATCATTTGTGTCTTATTGCAGATGTTCATAAATAATTTCATAAATAATTTCCTTAATTCTATCTTAGAATCTTTTAATTCCTTACCACATTTCATTAGCTACTTGGTCAACATCCCATTTCAAATAAAATTCTCAACTGTCTCATTTGATATGACCCCACGAAAATGAGAAGATCTGTACTGAGTCGTGTTGGGGCATAATTCATTATTATAACCTTCATTTTTGCTTCATTTACTGACTATCCTCTTATACTATTAAAATATTTCAGTTTATAACATAATGTTATATCATGTTCTGGACTGGTAACATATGTTATCTGCAGAAAGGATTATTTTCTCATTTGCATGTCTCCATTTATATCCAAAACTCCTCAGATGATGGTATGAGTGAAAAAAAACAGAACCAAAACCAGAGAATTCACTCGTGGAGCCCAAATAAGGGTATGAGTGTAGCAATGAACAAAAGCAGGGTATCTTTTCTGTTTATGGTGTGTGTTATCTGATGAAGATACTCGAAAACGTACTTGGAGGAAAGCGTTATTAAACTGTTTGGATTTTATTCCTGTGGTTTCCTGTTGGTTATTCTATTATCCGAGGATATTCATTTATCCACTACAACTATTTGCTTGTTCATTGCTGCACTCATACCCTTATTTGGGCTCCACGAGTGAATTCTCTGGTTTTGGTTCTGTTTTTTCACTCATACCATCATCCGAGGAGTTTTGCAGTAACGTTACGATGGCGGAGGCTCCAGGGGCAGAGAACAGCAACGAATCTTCCCTTTCTGAGAAAGGGGAATTACGGAAAGTCATCGGACAACTTTCCCAACTTATAGAGCTTTTGACTCCGGTTTGTACATCAATTGTAACTTTAGCAAACGATCGCTTCAACGGTCTGAGTCAGCCTAAGCAAACCGCTACTGCGGGTTCCCATTGTGTATCTACATTTCAACCACTTCCTGGTTCTGACAATGTTTTGAATGCGGAAGGAGCGGTTAGGTCGGAGATACCTAACATTAATGATTTTGATGAATTCCCTAGGCTTTTACGGTCAGGGGTTTCTGAACCCTTTGCCAGTTCTAATGGACAATTTTTTCCTGCTAAAGAACAAAGAGAGCAGCGTGAAATGCGTTCATCACGCAAACAAGGTGACTTTTCAAATGTTGATTCAACCTTTGATTTGAAAGGGTTTCTTGACAAAAATTTCAAATGCATTCATTTAATTGTGATTTGAATGATGTACCTATGCATACTAACACTTACAAAGAGAATCTTGATATATTATATTTTTATATTGACAAATATGAGAGATTAGGCTGTGATTCCACATATTTACAGGAATGTATTAACAAAAACATTGTTCCCAAGGGCCTGCGTGTGTGCAAGTACCCAAATAGGGTAGAAGAAAATTCAGATTTTCACAAGGAATTAATACATATCTTTGACAATTGTGGCATTGAAATAGCCAAAGCAATTATAGTGGAGAATGATAGAGTTAGGGAACACCTTCTGAGCAAGATCAATAATGTCAATTCCAAAATCACTGGTGATTTACTCTACAATGTTCAGGCTGAGAGGTCTTTATACAACAATATTTTTTCAAGCATAGAAAATGAATGTATAAAGAACATGCAAAGGAAGGCCTCCAAAATGGAGAGAGACCTCAAGGCCTACAGGTTAGGGAATGCTTACCCCAAACCTAGGCCCTTCAATTCATACAGGGGTGAATCGGGTGGTAACCACATTCATTTGGATACTAATGTTGATACGAATTTCATTCACAGTGGCACAGAAGAAAATCAGGAAGAAATCCCTTTAGATTTTGTACCCCCCCCCCTCGCAGGTCAGACAGGTTAAGAAATCGTACTCCAGTGTATTACAACTATTACCCACCCAAGAACAACTACAGGAGGTAAATATGGCTGAACATTCCACTAATTCCTATCCCATATTACAAAATGGGAAAATATTTGAATTCCAACAATACAAGATTTTTAATTACAGTTGTTTGGATATTTCTACTGAATTTTTTGATCTATTTGTTAAAGGTTTTAAATTTATTCCTTTGAGAAAGACAAACATTTCTAGGGCTATAGTGGATTTAAAATTATTTTTAAGAAAACAAAATTTGGGTCTTATTTTTGGTGGTTACAACAACTATTCTGACCCTACTCACAAAGTCACCACAGATGCCCAATTAAAGAAAAGGAGTGTTTTCAATCCACCCCTCCATCCACAATTAAGGAATTTGGAACGTCTCATAGAAAAAGAAATAAGGAACACGGTTAGCTCACACTATGTTACCTCCAACCTTTCTAAAAAAGAACTTGATCTTTTGGAATTTTTCAAGGGGAACAAAACAATTAGAATAATGCAACCTGACAAGGGGCGTGGTGCTGTTCTAATGGATGCAATACAATATGAAGCCAAAATGAAGGAAAGCTTAGAGAACACTCATCATTACTCCAAAGCTTCCATTAATGAAATAAATATTTCCAAATCAAAAATCAATATAATACTCAATGATTTACTTTTGGAAGGCACCATTGATCTAGATACTTACAACTATTTACATATACAAAATCCAAGGGTTCCCTCTGTTTTTGGGATCCCGAAAGTTCACAAAGATCACAATGACCCCCCTTTGAGGCTTATAGTTTCCTCAGAAGGCTCCATCACAACACCTTTAGCAAAATATGTGGATGTAAAATTAAAAGAGTTATCCAACCTAGGTACAACAGTTCTCAGAGACTCTTGGGACTTTTTAAGACAAGTCAAGACCAACCTATTTTCAAAGGACATTATTTTCATAACCTTAGATATTGTCGACCTTTTTGGCTCTATTCCCCATGACATAGGGTTATTGTGGCTAGAAGACAGTATGGCACAATATGGGGGTCTTTCTGGTGATGAATTTAGGACCTGTCTTGTTTTGATGGAAACAGTTCTCAAGAACAATTTTATGTTCTTTCAAGGAGAATTTTTCAGGCAGGAAAAGGGGGTAGCTATGGGGGCAAAATGTTCACCGACCTATGCCAATATTGTCCTCACATGGTGGGAGACTCAATTTATTAACCACTGTGAATTCAACAATTGTTGGGTTCTTTATAAACGGTTTCTTGATGACATTGTTATTTTTTGGACTGACACAGTTGAAAGATTTTATGAATTCCTGGATTACATAAAAAATAGTACCACTTTTTTGGATTTCACCCACAGCATTAACTACGATGAATGCATTTATTTAGATGTCTTGTTAAGAAAGGGAGAAGATCATTTTATCTCCAAGATATATAGGAAACCCACCTTTTCCAATTCCTATCTTCATTTTTCTAGTGGTCACCCCTTTGGACAAAAGAGAAATATTTTAAAGGGTCAATTGATCAGGTCCAGTAGGATGACCTCGGAGGACACAGAATTTTTTGAAGATGGTAAATACATTTTGGAGATGTTCAATCAAAGAGGGTATCCACCTTACTTGTGTGAGGAGATTTACAAAGTGGTATTGGAAGGTAGGAAAACAAAATTTGCTCCTATTTTAGGACAGGATGAACCAGTTAACATTACCACTCCTATTCAACCAGGTCCCACAGATACAGGGGCCATTAACAATAATTTCTCCAAAGCTTACGTTATGGACTATACTGGTGATTCAGTTAATCTTAAAAAAGTCATTCAAAGGGAATGGGATAGATTTAAGGAAATCACTGATTTGGAAATGATTAAGAAGCAGCCATTACAATTCATATATCGGAGAGACACCAATCTAAAGAATTTTTTGAATTTGGTGGCCAATTTATAGGGGACACTTTTACTCATAGAAAAGGTACATTCAAGTGTGGTACCTGTTCCCAATGTCAATATATAAAAACAGGCTCCACCCTTACAATTCCAGACAGAAACAAAACCATCACTAGTTCTGGATTTGCAAATTGTAATACCCAGGGTGTAGTATATATTGCCACATGCCACTCCTGTTCTTCCTTTTACATAGGGAAAACAGAAAGGAAATTAAAGTCCAGAATTTATGAACACTACTATGAAATGAAAAAAGGAAATATTAATAATGCTTTGTTCAGGCATTCTCAAACATGTATAAATCCTATTTTTCATTTTTTTGTACTGGAGACTGTACCGAAAGAAATCAGGGGTGGCATGTGGGAGACAAAACTGGAATATAGGGAACTGTACTGGCAAATAATCCTTGATGCCACTAGGGAACCAGGACTTAATGATATGGTTTCCATTGTTCCAGTTCTAAAATTAAGAGCAGCCAAGTTGTGATCCTTTGGTTGTCCACCAGATGGTGCTATTACACTATTCCCTGACTTTTTATCTATCTATTTATTGTGATTCAATTCCTTTTCAAAAAGTTTTTTTAAGGTTTTATAATTAAACATGATTTTTACATTGATCCTTATATTTCAATTTTTTATGGAATTTGTAGTTCCACACTACATAAGCCAAGTGTATGAATTTTTTATTAAACATTTGTAAGGTTTTTAAAAAAGTTTTATTCACATCTAAATCAATCAATTAAATTATTATTCCATTAAGTAATTAATTGAGTTTGTATAAAAGCAGGGTATCTTTTCTGTTTATGGTGTGTGTTATCTGATGAAGATACTCGAAAACGTACTTGGAGGAAAGCGTTATTAAACTGTTTGGATTTTATTCCTGTGGTTTCCTGTTGGTTATTCTATTATCCGAGGATATTCATTTATCCACTACAGCTATTTGCTTGTTCATTGCTGCACTCATACCCTTATTTGGTTTCCATTTATATCCAATTATGTTTGTCTTGCGCCCCTGGTTAATTATTCTAAATATAAAGATTAATGATAAAAGTGGATACCCCCTGCTAAATGCTTTAGACAGCTCACATCACACTTCACCTAGATGGAGATCCTCTGTAGATATTAAATCTTAATGTTGTCTATGTTTGTAGAGACCCAAATATTTCAAAAGAGTTTCATAAATTCCCACTCACTTCTGAGACACGTTTTGGTATCTAAATCTGTCAACATTAATATATTGTTATTGTCTAATGCATCCTTTTGAATCAATAGGATTACGTAATACTTTCAGATGTTTGCCTACCTTCTGTAAATCCACAGGGATCCAGGTCTATTCTTCTCACCAATATCAAAATTGTTTTAAACATTTTGTAGTGATGAGTCAGAATTAAAATGGGTCTGCATGACACTGGATCAAGAGGATTTCCCCACTTCTTTGGTATAGCTACCATTACTGTTTCTTTCCAAGTTAAGAAAACACGTCCCCACAGCAACATTTTGTTCAAAATACTAGCCATACTTTTATCTTCTGCTGCTTTGTTTTCCACACTTGTATTGGAATTCCAGCACTACCAAATGCTCCCTGTATTATGTTTTTAATTTGCTTCTTTAATTTCTACTTTCTTTATATTGATGTTAATAGCAGCCTTTCTACTTATGTTAACTGGGGACATTGTAATTCCATCAAATATATTAACATTTCCTGTATATTGCTCTCAACCTCTACACCTTGTCTATATAGTGTACTGCAATAATTTACAATTACATTCATCACTTTTCATGTGTCCAGTTCTACCCTTCCGTTTTCATAATTCCAGATTTCAGATATTATCCTTTCAACCTTTTGTTGCATGAAATATTTTAACACCTTTACTGAATTACCTCTTAAGGCATAGGCAAGTATGTATTTATATAAAAGAAAACTAACCATGTTCACATGTTCATAGTTATAAAAAGTATACATCATATACGTTCTTTTATACCATTATCAACATTCCAACATTACATAAATTGCTCAATTCCTGCCTTCCCTTAAATCTTACTCCTGCTGCAAAACATTATTCTGCATGTATTGTTCCTATAATTTCCATTTTTTTCTTTGCAGTTTGCTCCTACCCTTTTCTAAAGATCTGACTTCCAGTTCTTTTATCTCTGTTGTAATGTTCACTACATTTGGTTTAGACTTTAAATTCTATTTTTTTAGGAATTGCTAGACTTAAGCTTAACAATGTCTTACTACACTTAAGCATCCTGCATCCCAGCTAAAAAAAACATAATTTCCATAGTTACACCCATTTGTTCATCCGATATTTCTGACAGAGTACTCTGTAGGGAATACTTAAAGTCTACCAACTGATTAGACTTCCATGTTCCCAGTTATCTCTTTTACCGCATGACACCTCCAACATTTGTCATCTACCTGAGGAAAAATTCTTTGGAGTTTGCTTGAGGTATAAAAATATCTATGCAAACCTTTCCAAGCAAAAATCCTTAATCGCCTGGACTGTGTGGCATATTCGGGAGCCATACATATGTCCTTCCATTGTTTCCTTGTAAATTGCTTATCCACTCTATCTCCCAATCTTTTCTAACCTTCTGTGATTGATTCCTATAGTTGTTATACAATATTTTATATGCCCTACTTATTGTCCATTTTTCAGCAGTAGTGCCTGTTCTAGATCCACTAAAAACTCTACCGGAGCAGGTCTTTCACTTAGGATTTCCCTATCCCTTTCTCTTTGCCCAAAAGTGTAGCGGTTCAACCAGTGCTCTGTGCCGGCTCTATGAACCAGCACTCTATCCCTTCAGCACTTCAAGTGAAGAGCAAAAAAAGAAAAAAAATACTACATTGGCTTATTATAGTTAGATCTATACCCCACCAGCTCTTCCACTGAAGAGCAAAAAAAAAAAAAAAAGATGCACAAGACATCCCCCTCCCAATCCTGACCCAGCCATTCCATGCCCTGTTCCTCCTTCCTTATATTTTATTGAAAAAAAGTTCTTCTTTTAAACTGTAGCAAACTGTTTGCTACCCTGCCTGCACAGAGTACTACTGCATGCAGCACTGTAGTGCTCAAGTTTTAGTTATTTTTTTTTTAACTTTAAACCACACACAGGCTTGACTGCAAAAGCAATACCAGCTTTTAAAAGCAGGTATTGCATAAAAGGGTTATCTGGAATGGCTGTTCATGTCCCCCCCAACACTTTGCACCCAGGGCACTTGCCCCTCTTGCCTCACTCTAATTACATTACTGCCTTTGCCTATATTCTGATATAAGTCCCTGATAGAAAAGACAAGTCTCTAGCCTGTAATCCAAATATCTTCTTGATCTCATAGGTTCATATGTTCATAGGTTGGTACTAAGCTATCAGCCCTAGGGCCTATATAAGCCTAGTCATAACAATTCCCTGGCTATTTCTTCCCACACTATTTACTTTCCTGGACCCCTGTCTAGCAGGGCGACTGATGTGATCCCTGGGGTGAATTTCCTTTCTCCCATCCAATCATCAAGGTTCCTTCTGAAGAGGGCCAAAGAGGCACTCTGCTTGACAGGTATGGACAGTCTATTCCAGAGTCTGGGGAGCCTCTGGGTCAAGAACCTATCCCTCCAGCATGTTTTGTTTATTGTGATGACAAGGTTTAGATCCCTGGAGCATGTGGCTCTGAGGGATTGGGATTTCTTTAAGTGTAGCATGTCCAACAGCTCTGGGTTTGACATGGCCTTGTATGTTAAGCAGAGATCGCCTCGGAATAGACGATATGCAACAGAGTATAGCTGGAGTTTTTTAAGGTGGTCAGCATAGGACATCTGCTTTAGGCCTGTGATTCTTTTAGTGAGGTATTTCTGTGGTCTTTCAAGTTGTTGCAGATGTATTGAGAGGTACATACCAAATGGGGCATTGTATTCTATAATGGGTCTAATGAGGGATGAGTACAGTGGGACAATGACCTCCTTTTTCTTGATGAAAAGTCCTTAGTGATGAGGTGTGCCACATAGAAGGATTTCCTGACAGTTGTGGCGATGTGGTTATTGAAGGTGAGACCACTGTCCACCTGTGTCCCTAAGACTCTTATCACACTTTCGGTGTTTAGTGTACTGCCACCTATGTGGTAATTCACGGGTACATGTTTTTTCCCAAAGGGGATAACTATACATTTCTTGGCATTGAGCTTGAGTCCATGGCTCTGGTACTAAGCATCTGTTTCTGTAAGGCCCTTTTGTAGAGTATCCACATCATTTGAGGAATCAATAATGGCTCCCAGTTTGCAGTCATCTGCGAACTTTGTTAGCCAGAGTCCATTAGTGTTGGCCTGTACTTCAGAGAAGTAGATGCTAAACAAGAGAGGTCCCAGGACTGAACCCTGAGGTACTCCACTTGTCACGTGTCTGGAGCTGGATTTGGAGTCAGCTACTTTTTACAGTGTGGGTTCTGTCAGTAAGCCAGTTGGCAACCCATCGAGTGACATAGGAATTAATGCCCAGCTTAGTAAGTTTATCTATGATTCCAGAGTGGGGGATAGTGTCATGGTGAGGTCCAGATAGGCTCTGTGGACTGCTTTACCCTCATCCATGACTCTGGAGACTGATTTGAAGTCAATCAGGTTCAGGAGTTAAGATCTGCTCTTCACAAACCCAAACTGGGTGGGGTCCAGTGTTTTAAGGTCTCCATTGTCTTTGTTTATAAGTTCCAGACTGATGGGGCGGTAGTTCCTGGAATTCAAGGTGGATCCCCCCACTTGTGGAGTGGGATAACTGTAGCTGTGCACCATTCAGTGGGCAAGAAGCCTGAGGTGAGAGTATGATTAAACATGAAACTTAGGTGAGGTGCCAGTTAATTTTGTAGTTCATGTAGTACACAGCCCGGGATGTCATCTGGTCTCATGGATGCTGTATTCTTAGCTTTGGAGAGTGCATTTTTTACCTGTGTGGCCGTTATTACCGGAATTTGGCAATCTTCCGGCATTGAGATGGGCCATATAGGGGGTGAGAGGGGGGTGAAGTTGGCACTGAATCGATCTGCCAGGATATTGGCAATCCTTGGGCCTTTTCCCATTCTATTACCTTTATCTTTCCGAATACATTGGTTCCTTTGACAGTTCTCTTCAGTACATTCCAGCCCCCCCCGCCTAGTTTGTGTACCCCTAATTGCAGTCTTCAGTATCAGCAGAATCTCCTTTATCCATTCTCATGTTGGCTTAGTTCTTAGCATATTTTCTGCTACTTTATGAATATAATATTCTGTATGGCTGTTGTTATTCACCTTATGGATCTGCATCCAAAATGCCACTTACTCCTTATTTCTTGAATTTCTCCCCTACTTCATTATCATCCCTTTCCTCTTTGAACTATAGTTTTCTGCTTGTGTTATGTATATGAGCCTTAATTGTGTAGCTCTAAAATATCCCTTCAAATCAGGAAATCCTAAACCATCTTATTCTATTAGAAGGATAAGCTTATCCCACTTTACCCTTGCCTTCTTTCCTTCCCAGATAAATTCTTTCAACCCCTTATTAATTACTGTCCACAACTTTTCCTCTGGTTGATAAAAATATGCCTGACCTGTATATAAAACTAAAGGGACTAAAAACATTTTCACTGTTTGTAACTTGCCATCCATAGCCACAAACAATAGCTTATAGTTTCTCAGTTTTTTATTATCTTTTGTTTAGTCTCTTCTTACATATGCCACAACAGAATCCTTGATAGCCCATACTCCTAAGTAATTCATCTTCTTATTTCCCCATAAATACGGGTATTGCTGAACCAATTCATGCATGGGTATATAGTTAACAACTACTGCCTTTGTTTTGTCTTCATTAATTTTATATCCTGAAAATAACTTGACACTTTCTCAGAATGCTCCGCAATACTGAAATGTTATTTTCTGGTTTTATCAGGTACAAAATAATATTGTGTGCAAATAAAGCCAAATTTTCTTGATTAGTATATCAATTATATCCCTGAATTTCTGAGTCTCTTTTTTTATTTGCCACCTGTTCTAAATGTAACACAAATAACAAAGGGGAACAAGGACACCCCTGCTTGATTTCTCTGTTCAGACACAACTTATCAGAGAAGAACCCTCACAGTTAAATTTTTTGCCTCCATTCCCTATTATTATATCAGGGAATACAACTGCTTTCATTGTCTTACTCATAAAATCCCAGTTGACTCTGTCAAATGCTTTCTCTGCATCAAGACCCACCAACAACAGTGGGATTTTCTTACATTCGGCATCCTTCTGGATCATCATTGTTCTATTAATGTTGTTGAATTTTTGTCTCTCCTCCAGAAAAGCACATTAATGCATACCTATCAATTTTGGCAATGCCTTCGCCATTCATTTAGCTGTTACAGACATAAATACTTTATAATCATGGTTTAAAATTGAAACGGGCCTATATGAAACTTAATTTGATGGGCCTTCGCATTTAGGTATTACAGACACCACAGCTTTCTTCCAGATCATTATCACTTTCTTCCTAGCTTCTAAAACTCTACAGGAGTACCATATATTCCTTGAGACTTTACAGCAGGTTGATTATATGTCACCGTTTTTATCTCATCAAGTATCACCTTCCACTAGCATTGGCTTCTATAAATATTTACATCTGTACTTTTTATTGATTTCCACTTCCTCTGCTTTATATAAATTTTCGTAAAATTTGCAAAATATCTTGAACACCTCTGCAGGATCTTTAGCTGCTTTTCTTGTTATGTGCTCCATATGTTTAGCAACCCTTCCTCCTCTCTGTTGCCTTTGTTTATGGTCTGGAGCTATTTTCAAAAAGCAGTTGCTTAACAGCAATTATTCTAAACCCATGCAAAGTATCCAGATACTCCCCTATTTTCTCTGCAGTTGTGCCTGTTCTTGTACTGTGAAATTCCGCTTATCTGCAATACTTTAACATTTGTCAACCCCTGTAAATAATTCTTATTACTTTCTAACCATATCACTTTTACTTTCATTTCTACCCTATTTTTAAACTCCAGTTTCATTTTCTCCCACTCACTAGATAGAACGTTTGAAGAAATTTCTATCTTTCCTAATAATTCTTGAATAATTTCTACTACCCATTCATGAAATTCCTCTGTTTTAACAGGTAGACAGGGAAGCTCTAGTGTCTCATTTTTACTTCATTACCCTGCATTTTTATCTTAGTTGATCTGAAATAGTTATTGTAGGTTTGTCAAAGCTTTAAATTAAATGCACATGTTCCTGTGACATATCATTTCTGTCTAGTTTAGCCCAGTTACTGTACCTTGGGGAATGATATGTAAATTCTCTCTCAGTTCCTACAATTGAAATCACATCTTCCATACCAAACTTTTCATAGACTTCTTCGGAAATCTATCCTCTTTTGTTATATTTTCTCTTCTAGGTCCCCCAGATACATCTTCACTGCTGTAAATTAAGTTCTAGTCCCCACCTCTAAGTAATATTCCCTGCTGAAAGCTGAATATATCTGACAAATTTTTCTTAAGCTCCATAATAGCAGTTATAGGTGGAATATAAATACACGTAGATGGTATAACCTTATTACCACAAATCTACCATTACTATCTTTCCCCCTCATCTATCACTGTTGTAACTTCTCTAGCAATTAGTATAAGTATCCCCCTTTTCCTATGTCCATGATACTTTGCTGAATATCCATCCTGAAATCCTTCCTTTATTGAATGCACACGCTCATTTCTTTCCAAACATGTCTCCTGTAGCACTATTTACACTCTGCAATATAATTCAGTAGTGTTACCTTTTTGTCTATACCTGTGATACCATTCATGTTCCAAAATAATATGTTTAGTGTAGCCATTATAATAAGAAGTTATAATCCCCACCTATTATATATGAAAAATGTTGTGTTACATGCACACACTACTTTTTGGCAGGTAATCTAGTATATATAGTTTTTTTGTCTTGTCATTCAAGACTTTTTGTTTTAATGAACACCCTTGAAGAAAAAATCAAACACACTCCCAGAACACCCTTATTACCCATTAATTTAAAACAAATACAAAAATATATGTACATCTTCAAATAATGAAGTTTAACCCTTCTAACAGAGCAATTATCCCAAATTGACAGCTGTATACACAGGCATAACTTAACCTAACATTAAAGTTACCCATGCTAAAATGCATGTTATAGCCTCTGCTTCTACTTGAACTAATCATTATCTGCTCTTGTCCTATCTTCATTCCCCTGCCAGACTTAAAATAGCATACATGCTTTCATAAAACATCAACATTTAGTCTCAGAAAGTGCCCTGTCTTTTATTGTATCCTCCTATAGTCAACTTGTGCCCATGTAAATAGAAATACCAAATGTACAGCTCTGCAAACTTTTCAACTTACACTGAACATTTATTTGCCAAAGGAAAACTTTTCATAACATTCAGTGTCCTTTTGTTTACTTGCTTTCAGAAAAAAACTGTTATTAGATTAATACAAAAGCCTTAATCCAGACACAGTTTTACCCTCATCAGTGGCCTTGGTCACACTTTCAAAGAAATCCACCAGATTTAACAGGCAGGATCTGCCCTTCATGAAGCTTAATTGAGAAGGATCCAGGGTTTGGAGGTCACCTATGTTTTTATTTATGAAGTTCATAATGATGTGTTCCATGGCCTTACAGATGAGGCTGGTCAGGCTTATGGGTCTGTAATTCCCTGGGTCTGTTGCTAGGCCACCCTTTTGGAAGGGAATAACTGAAGCTGTTCTTCATTCCACAGGAGCAAAGCCTGTGGTTAGGCTGTGATTGAAAAGGGTACTTAGTGGTGATGCTAGTTCATGCTTTAGCCTGTTTAAAAGATAGTCTGGGATGTTATCTGGTCCCATAGAGGCTGCATATTTTGCCTTGAAGAGGGCTTTGAGGAGCTGCTCTTCAGATATGTAGGGTAGGGGGGGAAGTTTGGTGGAAAGTTTGTTGTAAGTTAGGAGGGGATAAAGGAGTGAAATGTTCACAAAACCTATCCACTAGCAGGTTTGCTATCTCTGTGGGGTCAGTATATGTGATACTATCAGCCACTAGTTCTGGATATGCTTGGGCCCTACCCTTTAGGTTACGTATGTAGCTGTAAAAGGACTTATAGTTGCCCTTGGCTGTACTAACTAAGTTTCTCTCAAAGGATCCCATGGAGGATTTGACAAGTTGTTTTATTCGCCTGTTGAGGTTGAGGAGGGTGCTTTTCCATTGTTGGGGCCTTGCCTTTGTTTTCTTGAACAGCAACTTTTTGCATTTATTGTAAAGTTTGCTGATGCTGGATGTCCACCATGGCAGCTTGTTATTACTTGGGATTCTGGCTTTGATTCTTTCTGGTACAGCCGGGTCTATAAATTTATGCAAGTGATCGTACAGGACTTTAGTGTAAGTTTCAGCATAGTTACCACTTCTAGCTTGGGGTGGGGCTTGGAATGTATTTATACCTTCACCTAGGAGGCTAGGGTTTACCTTGGTGAAGTTTTGTAGTCTGATTTCACCCATTGTGAGTTCTGGCATTAGTGCCAGCTTGAAGGTGACTGATTTGTGGTAATTTTTTAACTAATGAGGGTCTGACAGTTGCAACAGTGCACCTGTTTGACATGTTGTTGAGGACCAGATCTAGAATGTTTGTTCCTCTTGTCAGGGTATGGACAGTTTGTTCCAGGGCATTTGAATTCACAATGTTAAGGAACTTTTGCTCTAGTGAGTTAGGGCAAGCGTAGGTTTCCCGGCTGATTGTGGGATAATTGAAATCCCCCATAACCAGTGTGTTGGGTAAAATTTGGACTGTCTCCAGTTTGGATAGGTAGGCTCCATAGGTGCTGTGAGCCATGGAGGAGGAGCTATAACTGGCTATGACTTGAATGTGGGTCTTACCCACTGTAACCTGGACCTGGAGAAACTCTATGGAGTTGTCCTGTCGAACTAGAGGTGAATTTATCTCTAGTATAGATTGAAACACCACCCTTTGTGGTTTTCACATGTTCATTTTGTGGTCTAAAGGTGTAGAAGACATTGTAGCCTTGCAAGGCCAGGGTACTATCTGAGGCCTTGAGCCAGGTTTATATGACTGCACAGACATCTACATCTTCTAATGATGGAAGTGCTTCCAAGGAGTGCAAGTTTTGGTTTAAGCCCCTAGCATTTAGCAGCATGACCCTTGATTGGTTAATTTCATGTAAGTGATGTTGTTTTCAAGACCTTGCCTAGAAAAGAACTATGGAGGAGGCAAGAGCCTTTGCCAGCAGCTGAAAGCCTAGAGGTACCAGGTACAAACTGTCTCTGGCAAAACAGCAAGTTTTGTCGACCATGGCTTCCCAGGGTGACAGGAACTGGATCCCCTTTGAATGATACCAAAAACTGAGCCAATTATTGAAATCAATCATTTTTTGTTTATACTGTGGTATCATTCTATTTGAGGGTAGTTTGATGCTCAAGACTAGGGAAATACCTGCCTGGGACCCATACTTAGTTAGCTCAATCATGTATCTCTTCATATAGTCCAGTGAGGTACATCTCAGGTCATTCACACCAACCAAGACACTAAAAAAACATTTAAAACAGCAGAAAATCAGTCAGGAGGCTCTAAAGAATGTTTTAAACAGTTAACAGATTAGTTATTTAAATACTGCTTGGCAGAAAAAAAACAGAACAAGCAGAACTGATACCTTTAAAACAGTGCAAAAATACCAGTAAATACTTGAACAGTGAAAACAGCAAAAAAAAAAAAAAAAAAAACCTTTGTAAACAGTAAACAGTGAAAATAGCAATAAATTTGATTTTACAGGCACAATAAAAAAGACAATAAAAAGTGAAGTTAATAGTATAAATAAGCAAAAAAAAAAAAAAAACAGGAAACGTGTATTTTTGGAAGCTAAGAAGCCTCTAGTCATCTGGTATGCAAGCTCAGAGTTGCGGCTGGTAGCCCACCTCAGTTCAGCTCAGTACAAGCAAGCAGTGTTTTTGTTGATTTTCTTCTCAGGCAGTTTACTTACTGGCCTGTAACTAATTTTACTAAAATTTTCAGTGTTTCTGGCCCTTATCCCTCGGTTTCTTTTTTCACACTGGAGTTAAAACAAAGCTGTTGATCATTGCGCAGCCATCTTGGAAAGTCCCTTGTTGCTGAAACATTGAGTCAGCAATTTGGTTGCTGTAGGATTATTGTCAGAAAAGTAGTTGCTTTAAAACTGTTACTCTGTATTCATTCATATCTTCGAAGTACTTTTGCACAGACATTCCAGCCTCTTTCAATTGCTCTTCAACCTATTGTGTTACACTTATATTCTTTTTTGCTTCTGTAAATCCTTTACATACTTTAAGCCCTCTAAATACCTACTGTGACTATTAGCCCATATCTTATTTGTTTTCATTTTGACCACATTTCTAATCTTCAGTTTACAATTACTCATACTCTTTGCAAGATCATTGGATAGGCTCAAATCTAACAATCTACCAAGTCATAAAACATCTTAATTTTTAGAAGAAATATTTGAAAATGCCAATGCTTATCGCAATAGACTTTTACTTGCTTACAAACCTTAATTTACATAGAGGCATGGTCTGACACGATCACCAGATGTAATTTATGGTTCAGACCATGTAACACTACAGTATTCATTTGATACTCATCTAATCTTACTCATTGAAAATGCATATAGTCCACTTCATCCTGTCTTGTTTTTATTATATCAATAAGCCCAAATACAAGCATATATATGAAACTGCTTGAGAGGGTGATTAATAAATGAATAATCAGAATAGCAGAAAATAAGGTGGGGGGGGGGGTGAGCAGTTTGGCTTCAGATTAGGATGCAGTGCAACCAACCCAATATTTACAATGGGACAGATAGTGGACATCCCAGGACTTGGAGAAAGCATATGAGAAGACCCCCAGTGAGCTGATTTAGGCAGTCCAGCAATGGTTTGCCTTACAAGAAACATTGGTATTATTAATGTAGACTTTGTACAGCAAACTAATAGCACAAATACAAACAGTGTTAGGGGGTGACAGAAGGATTTCTGGTAGGAGTAGATGTGTATTGGGGTTCAGCTATATGCCCACTGCTGCTCAGACTGGTGATGGACTACATTAACAAACAGGTCAGAGTGAACAGATCAACAAAGCTTCTGCATGCAGATAATGTTGCATTACAAGCAGATTCTGAACAATAACTTCAGCATTTGACAGAGATTGCAATGCAAAACTGAAGGCACATGGGATGAAAATTAGTTCAGACAAGACAGTTGTTTTTTGCAGCAAATGGAGGAGATCAGAAGAAGTGGAAATTGAGATATTAGATAGTGGAACAGCTTAACAGATTTAACTATCTGGGAGAAGTGTTTGAGGACAAGGGAAATCTGAATGAAGAAATCAAAGCTAGAATCAGAGAGGCTGCTGCCAAATGGCACATAAAATCAACGTTAGGGGTGTGACAGGAGAATACCAAAGAAGCTGAAAGGTAAGGTGTAAAAAGCAGCACTGTCCACAGTGCTAGAGTTCAGGGAGATGAAGTGCCTGAGATGGGTGGTTGGATTTACAATGTTCATAGGTTCATAGGTTCATAGGTGTGTACTAGGCCAATGGCCCTGGAGCCTTTACAAGCCTAGCCCATAGAAGTGCCCTGGCATCATGCCGCCATTAGTTCCTGGTGCCTCTATCAAGTAGAACTACTGGAGTGATCCCCGCGGTGAACTTTCTATTTCCCATCCACTCATCAAGATTTCTCTTGAAAAGGGCCAGTGAGATGCTCTGCTTGACATGTATGTGAAGTCTATTCCAGAGCACTGGCAGTCTCTGGGTTATGAACCTGTCCCTCCAGCATGTTCTGCTGATTGTGGTAATGAGGATGAATTCCCTGGAGCATGTGGTGCTGAGGGATTGGAATTTCTTTAGGTGTAACATTTCTAACAGGGCTGGGTCAGATATGGCTTTGTAAGCCAAGTAGAGGTCGCCTCTTAATACAAGATGTGAGACAGAGAAAAGTTGGAGTTGTTTGAGTCTGTCCATGTAGGGCATGTGTTTAAGGCCTAGGATCCTCTTCGTGAGCTACTTTTGTGGCCTTCCCAGCTGTTGCAGGTATTTAATGAGGTACATGCCAAATGGGGCATTATACTTGATGATTGGTCTAATGAGGGAAGAGTAGAGAGAGAGAGATGGATGACCTCTTTCATCCTGGATGCAAAACCATTGGTAATGAGATGTGCCACACAGAAGGACTTTCTGACCAGAGTGGCAATGTGGTGGTTGAAGGAGAGGTTGCTGTCAAGCCTGTGTCCCCACATCTCTTATAACACCTTCAGTGTTCAGTAGGCTACCATCAGTGTGGTAATTAGTGGGAACTGAGTTTTTCGCAAAGGGAATGACAATGCATTTTTGTGACATTAAGCTTAAGGCCATGGTTTCAACACCAGTTGTTGGTCTCAGTGAGGCCTTTCTGTAGGATGTCTGCATCACTTGTGGAGTTAATAATGGCTCCCAGCTTGCAATCATTGGCAATCTTGGTCAGCCAGAGTCCCTCCGTGTTGGCCTGGATTTCTGAGAATTAGATGCCAAACAGGAGAAGACCCAAGACCGATCCCTGTGGGACTCCGCTTGTGACTGGTCAGCAGTCTGACTTGGAGTCTGTTACTTTCACACTGTGGTTTCTATCAGTGAGCCAATTTGCAACCCACCTAGTCATATAGAAGATGATGCCTAGTTTGGTGTGTCTATCAATAATTCCTGAGTGGGGAATGGTATCAAAGGCTTTGGCCAGATAGAGATAGGCTGTATGAACTGCCTTGCCCTCATCCACAGCTCTGGTGACAGACTCAAAAAAGTCAACCAGGTTGAGCAGGCATGATGTATCATTCACAAAACCAAACTGTGTGGGATCCAGAGTTTGAAGATTCCCTATATCCTTATTAATTAGGTCCATGATGATGTGCTCCACAGCCTTACATACCAGACTCATCAGGCTAATGGGGTGATAATTCCGAAGGTCTGAAGTTGCTCCCCCTTTATGGAGATGGATGACTGTAGCAGTGTGCCATTCTGTAGGGACAAAGCCTGAGGTGAGGTTGTGATTGAATAGGGCACACAGGTGTGGTGCCATTTCACTTTGTAGTTCATGTAGAACACAGCCAGGGATATTATTGGGTCCCATGGAAGCTGTATTCTTCGCCTTAGACAATGCAGCTTTAACCTGTGCTGTAGCAATGCTGGCTGCCTGGCATTCTTCCGGTATTGTGATTGGTTCTTTGGGGGGGAGAGAGGGGGGGGAGGGGTAAAGTTGGCACTGAATCTGTCGGCCAATATGTTGGCAATATCTGTTGGCTCAGTATAGGAGCTACCATTGTGCAGTAGCAAATCTGGGTATTGCCATTTAGATTGTTGACATAACAAGAAGTAGAAGGCTTTGTGGTTGTTTTTAATGTCTGCTGCAATTCTGCCTTCATAGCTAGCTTTAGAGGTTTTGATGAGGGATCTCAATTTTTTGCTGAGGCTAATAAGGGAGTTTTTCCAGTTTTGGGACTTCACTTTTTTCTGCAACAGTTTCTTCCTTCTGTTGTAGAGTTTGTTAATGTCAGGGTACCACCAGATTGGCTTCCTTTTTTTGGAGGAGAGCGTCTTGGTTCTGTTGGGTATGGCTAGTTCCATGCATTTATGTACATTTACAGTGCACTGGTGTATGATTCAGCAGTCATGCACCTATTTCCCATTAGCATGGGTGCCGTGAAGTTAGCCACCTCTGTTTTTAGGAGCCCAAAGTCAGCTTTGGAGAAGTTTTTCATGGTGGTTACCTTTGCTATTGGTGTGGGTGAGATGTGGATTTCCATGGTAATTAGTTTGTGGTCGGATCTAAGCAGGAAGGATTTGACTATTGGTGTTGAGCAATGGTTGCCCATGTTAGTAATAACCAGTTGAAGGATGTTGCTTTCTCTAGTGGGGGTAGGAATGAGCTGGTCCAGCGCATTGGAATTAATGAATTCCAGGAAGTGTTGGGAAAGTGTATTGGTGCATGAGTAGTTTTTCCAGTTGATGGAGGGTTAGTTGAAGTCACCCTGCATGACAGTGTTGGGTTGGACCTTAATAGTTTTCAGGGTGCTTAGGAACATGGAGTGAGAGTCTTGGGACATGGTTGGGGACCTATAGCAGGTTACGACCTGAATCGCCATCTTACCCACTGTTAGTTGTACCTGAAGTATCTCTGATGAATTATGCTGGGCTACTAGTCTGGAGGTGTCCACATCCTTTATGAATATGGAGACACCACCACCTTTGGAGCTTTGGTCCATTTTCTGGGGCCGAAAGGTGTGGAATGAGTTATAGCCTGGTAGTGCAGGGGTGCTTTCTGCTACTGCAAACCAGATCTCTGTTACAGCACAAATGTCGATGTTCTCCATTTTGAGGAGTGCTATGAATGAGTGCATCTTGAGATTTAGACTTCTAGCATTGAGCAGCATGGCCCGCAGATTGCATTTATTTATAGCTGTTATGGTGGTAATTTGGTGTTTGGAAAACTGCCTAAAAAGGCACTACAGGGGAGGCAAGAGTCTTAGCCAGTATCCAGAAACCTAGGGGTGACAGATGCAGGCCATCTCTGGTAAAGCATTGAGGTCTGTCAATCATGTCATCCCAAGCAGACAGATAGTGGATCCCCTTAGAATGACACCAGAAACTTAGCCAATTGTTGAAGTCAATCAGTTTCTGCTTGTACTGCGGTATCATTCTGAGCGATGGTAGGATGCTGCTCAGGGCTAGGGTCATACCTGCCTTGGCCACATAATCCAAGAGCTCCTCCATGTCTCTTTTCATGTAGTTCAGGGAGGTACATCTCAGGTCATTCATACCCACATGGACAATGACAAAGTCATACTTGTACTTGTAGTGAAGTGACCTGAGTGTGTGTGTTATGTGTCGGATCCAGGCACCAGACAGAGAGCTGACTGTTACCTTCTCCTTATTCAGTCTAGTGAGTGGGACATCAGTGTGCCTCACTATAGAGTCACCTATGATTATTGTATTGGGCAAGCTGTTTTGCCTTAGGGGCTTAGGTTGAGGGGCATACTGTGTAGGTGAGCTATGTGTCTTGTGATTTATGCTGTGTTGTGGTGCTCGAGTGCTTGTGGGACAGATGAAGAAATTAGGACAATAGAGCAGAAGCCAAAGTATCCCCAGTTGAAGAAAAGGTCAAAAAGAACAGACTGCTGTGGTTTAGCCAAATGTTTAACAAAGAAGATGATTTTGTGAAGAAGATTTGAGAAATGTTATTAACTTTCCAGTTTTATGTAAAGTTGCAGTAGCAAAGTATCACAGTTTCATACTAGAATACTAGGCTTTAAAAGGCATATTTAAACTTAGCCATGCTACTCTATCATATTAGATAGATATTGGTCCTGTATATATGACTTAGGTGTGACTGGTAGAACAATTACAAGCTTCCTATCTCAAACAGAGGCATAGGTGCCAAACCAGATGTATATTTGTGGTTCCCTGTGCAGGATACATTTGAAACGCCAAACAGCAAAACATTAAACAGCAAAAGACTGATCACAAAAAGTTGAATTCAGTAAGTTGGTGAGATCCCTGTACAGCAGGGACTGTTTTTCCCCTTTCCACACTGTAGTATGATCTTGGAGTGGGTATATATAATTAGTAGGGGGTGTGTGGAGGGTGCAGGAGGCATGCCACCTCCCATAGTATGCTTGCTGAGTTTTTCTGGATTTAGAGTTTTGACCTTTTCTGGTTGAACTTTTGTTGTTTAGTGTTTGTGGTCATTCAACATTTTAAATGTTTTTTTTTTCTCCCAGTATTCATAACATTTACTTCGGCATGCAAAAAGATATCCTACATACAACAAAGTATAAATAAAATATCTAAAACAGAGAGTCCAAAGGAGAAAGATTAAACTTGAAGAGCTGAATTCATAACATCTTATTCAGTACTGACAAGCGAGAAGAAAGTGTCATCAGCACTAAGTTCCCAACAAACAAATACCATCCATAATCATAGAGTATGCATTACAGTATTTCTATCACCACTAGGATTACAGGTACCATTTAGAGCTCTTGTTTTTGAGCTTCTGTGCCCAGAATTCATCCAAAGAATGTTGTGGACATTTTACTAAAAGACGTAACACTTTTTGTTATTTACCTTATTCTTCACTCCTATTATATTATATTATTAGTAGATACAGTTACTCTTCTATTAGCATCCATTACCAAGAGTTTAGGGAACTTATTGAGAGAATGACATCACAGATACAAGCAGCAGAAGTGAAGCTCAATCTAAGGGTTACTGGGCTACCCCTTCACAACAGAATGGGGAGCATGGCAGTCTAAGGATCTTAGGAGTCAGTTAAGCTGATTTGGGCAGTTGGCAATGATGTTCTCTGGATGACTTTCACTGGAAGTGCACCAGACATAGCGCCCTAGGAAGAGGCCCTGGGGAAAACCCGGAACATGTTGAAGAGTTTGTGTCTGTCAGCTTGTGTGGGAATGTCTGAAGATCCCATAGTATGAAATGGGGACGTGCTGTGAAGTCTGGCCTACCCTGCTCAGCTTATTACCATTGTCACCTTCTCCAGTACAAGTAGTTTAGAAAATGGAGTGATGGACGTAATGGAATGAGACAGAGCGAGAGTGTGAGAGAATGCATAATCTTAGTAAGAAATAGACATATATTTAGGATGTGAATGTATACTTCAATTTGTATGAATTTCTAGAAATAAGGTAAAATTAATATAACAATCATGCCTTTCAAATAATAATGCAGAGTAATGATTCCATATTAGCAGATTGCAGAACCATACAGACCTGACACTTCTATAAGTTTGGATTATTCAGAACAAAATTTCATAAACATTTTTGCCTATAATGGAAGTCTATAATGAATGCACTGGCGATATTGCTAAGATGGAAGTGACTTTAAGCATAGAAATAACATAAAATGATCCATGGAAAACTTCAACAAAATGACACTCCCTTTACCAACCAACCAAATCAAAAACACACAAAAAGATACCTCTTTAGTGAGACTAGTTTTACCTTTGGAATTTTTACCTTTAATAATATTTAAATTTTTCACATAGAATGGTGGAATTACTAACAAGACCTCTCAACTGGCCCTATTTTGGAGGGATATTCCTATTTCAGGCCTGATTTACCCCGGCACACAATGTACCTCTTTTTGGAGCTATGTCCCTATTTTCAGGATTGATTTACCCCTTCATGCAATTTTCTGAATCCCCCTCACTGTATGTGATTTTTTAAAGCTGTTTAGTGCACAGAAAATGACAATACTTGACTAACATACTAATGGCACTAATAATTTTAACAAAGAAGACATGCTATCTTATATCTCCCATTTTCAGAAACAAAAATAAATGACCTTATGTTGTAGAATTTTGCAATACAGCCCATTAAAGCCTACAGATTTTACACTGCTTCTTTGATAAAATGCTTATATTTTTCTATAATTTTTGACACACTGTGTTTTTCAAACATGTTTTTGACAGCCTGCATTCCTACTGAAATCAGGAAGAGGTAAGGGATATTTTGTATTCAAATTTTATGCTAAATAGGTGTTCAGATTTTTGGCTTGATGTTACAACTTTCATTGGACTTTGTACCTATTTTCAGTCTCTGCCGGTTGAGAGTTGCATCACTAATAGTTGCATGGGTGAAAGCCACTTAATTAATGAAGCATGGTGTTTCCTGGACCATGAAGCTTTTTTTCTGACCAGTCACAGTTTCAGGCTCTAGACAGTCAGGACGCACCAGTGTGTTCCTATTGGTAAAAACAACTTCGGATATAGCGTGAGTCTCACATGATACATCTGTAACAGAGTCCTTAGCAATCAGCTCTCTTGCCAGGAATGTTCTAGGGTTGTAACTTAAAGCTACCCTTAAAGCTGTCAGATTACTTTCCAAGTCATTTCTTAAAACATTACCAACAAATGAACACCAGATGTTCTTAGGTGATGTACTGGCAACAGGGCACAGAAAACTATACGTTTCAGCAATACACCTTGGGGTAAGTCATAGCTCTTAATTACATGTATAAAATAACCATTGCTTCAGTAAAGTAGTAACCGAAATGTACTTAACACACAGAACATGTTATGGAAACTATAGCTCTAAGTACATAAAAACCACAAGGAGCAAATTAATTTCTCACTTCCAGATTTGACATCGGTGATAACTAATTAGTCTGAGGGTAAGAAATCAATAAGAGTAAGAAACAAAAATGAAAAACTGCATGAAATTACTAAGGATAAGGAAACATGGAATGTTCCAGGTACAAAAACAGTTAATTTAAAATAAACAGGAGTGTCACAGACAGACAAAGAAAGCATTATACTTAGGCTAAAAAGATACGTGCAAACTGAAGTAAGGTGTCTCAGCCCTTCAACCTGTAACATGACAATTTTCCCAGAGATAGAGAAAAAACCTTAACTTCATCTCTACAATTTTTAATGATAATTGTACTGCGTTATACCACTAGAGGGAGACATTGACTGACAATTATAATACTGAAGTTGCTGAACCTCAGGGAAAAAGAGGTTTGTGAAAGTGCTTCACCAACTAAAATGTTCATTCTGCAGTATAGCCCTCTCACGGTGTCATGTTATAAAGTTTAGTATCTAAAATTATAGTAATCCTCAGGCACTAAAGCACACAGGAGACCATATCAAATAATTCAAAAGGTAGTTAATGTCAGCTGGACAGCCTCTCACTAGTCTATAAAACTCACACTCTTCAAACTCTACCATCCTCAGAATAAAGTTCATAAAAAAGAAAGCATTTTGCTAGGACTGAATAAAATAATGTTCCATGGCTTATATGATGTTGTAAATAGTTAATTCCAATAAGCAATAGGAATAAATAATGTCTCAGTGTTTCAAACCTGGACAACACTGGAATGTCAGCTGGACAGCCTCTCACAAGTCTATAAAACTCGCACTCTTCAAACTCTACCATCCTCAGAATAAAGTTCATAAAAAAGAAAGCATTTTGCTAGGACTGAATAAAATAATGTTCCATGGCTTATATGATGTTGTAAATAGTTAATTCCAATAAGCAATAGGAATAAATAATGTCTCAGTGTTTCAAACCTGGACAACACTGGAGTCTCTTCTGCTTTTACTTTTTTTTTTTTTTTTGCTACGTGAGTGCGGTGTAATGCAGTCATTCTTTATTTGATAAAGCTTTCTTTCTCAAATTCAGCATTGTGGATTCTGGTTTTCAACAATTTCTAGAACTAACTAAAAAACTGACCTTTCAAGGTATTCCATTTGACTGGGTTAGTTTTTAAAGGACATTTTTAGGTGATTGTGTTTTGTGTGTTCTTGCTTGATAAATATTGGCACCCCTTCTATAAGTCTTGAACCCTTTTTCTCCTTGTCTTATGGGGGCATCCTGCTGTTGGACAATGTGAGATTTGACTGGAGGGAGCTGTCAACCAGACAGGTTTTGCCATTCTGCAATAACTATTCACTCTATCCAGGGAGAGCAACCTATGCTTGTTCGCATGGAATGAAAGTCAGGTTTAACGCCCCCACCATTAGACTGGGGCTGACCAAGTATTTCATGATAGATTGTTTAATTTCTAATTGGTTCCCAGACCATATATATACCCGAGTATCACCCTGTGAAATCACATTTTCAATGATGCAGTATTAAGGGGCATTTTATTCTTATTTCTTACATTTCCCCTAGTGCATGGTATGTGTATGGCATGTGCATGCTTGCATTTTGTCTCATGTAATATCTGGCAAAAATTGTTATTAATTGCCAGATATATTTCGGGAGTTCTCATAATAAAATGCAAGGCAGCTCAGATTACACAGTAACACAGATTTGGTTGGAATATAGGAACAGGAAGGAACACCTAACTCTGCCTGTATTTGCTGAATGCACTAAAAGATCTGATTAATGCAACAAGTTTATTATTCCACATAGCCTTCAGCTCTAGATTACTGCTTGTTCCAATTAGTCTGAATTTTTTTCTGTTTTTGGGACCCTACTATTTGTTCATGAAGCTGCAAAAATGATATCCACCCTTTTTCTTAAATCATACTCCCTTATATCTCCCCTGAAACACGACTTTTCATCCACAAACTCTATTCTTGTTCTCTCATGCCATCTGCTTTTCAAATATGGTACCATATTGTACTGTATGGATTCTCTTGAAAATATTTTTTGCATCTATTTTTTTTTCCAATCACTGCTACTGACTTCAACTCCCCTATGCCTACAACCAATGTTCCACTTACACAGTTCTCCATATATCCATCAGGCTCCCTGGTGTGACCTGCACCTGGAGGGTCTCCCATCAGGGAGAGCATTCTGTACATGAAACTAGACCATATATTAGGGTTCTGGGAGATTGTACTTGCTAACACTCTGTGGAACAGAATGTGCCAAGCAAGGGTTATCATATTGCTTTTGTGTAGGCTAGGAGACAGTTGGTGGGTTATCATAAGCACATGATGACCCTTGCCTACTCTGTCCCTTCCATTTCTCAGTCCAGCTGTCTAAGCTTTCAGAGTCCCAGTGTCTTCCAGAGATCATTGAACAGGGCCCATCTCCATCCTGCTCTACCAATATAATTTCACCCACCATACTTGTTACTGAGTCAGTCACCTGAGTTGCTAACTGAACTCAGGTCACCTGGGCTATATTTGGGGCTTTATTCTTGTATGACACAGGAGTGACATTATGGATTCTCTTCAAAACTTGAACGTTTCTGTTATGCCTCTCTGTGGACATTTTCACAAGATTATATAGCCATTTGTTCATTTTGTAAACTACTTGTCACAGGGTAGCCCAGAGTGGTAACAACATGACAGGAGAGACCAAACATTCCTATCTTCAGCAAGAGTCACTGCATTGCTCTTTGGGATCCCTAGGTGTTCCTTAGGAAGGTGAGAAGGTTAATCTCTCCAGCCTCAGGGCTTCCATCCAGTCCATACCTGGTACATCTTTTGGAGGAAGTGATCAGGAGGCACCCTGCCAAGAGTGCAAACCACCTCAACTGACTTCTTCTTAGGTTGCAGAAGCAGCAAGTCTACTCTGACATCCTTCTGGATTGGGAAACTTCTTACTCTGTCATTACAAGTGATCAGTGTTACCCAGCAAAGGAAACTTGTACTAGTGACCTTATTTCAGTCACTTCCCATAGTCTGTAACCATAGGTCAGGATAAGGACAATGGATGACCCATAAAAAGAACATCGGTATTGTATTATTTAGCTGTCACTTCATTACCACAGTCCATTACAGTGTCAGTTGTAGGGCTACTGCAGCACCTATCAGCTAGTCATTTTCTCAGTGTGCTTTCACTTATGAGCAAGATCCCGAGAACTTCTTACATTTAGGGTAGCTGCAGTCCTCTGAACTACAGAGAGCTAGCCAATCTTTTCTTGGAGAGAACCATGACCATTAGCTATTTTAGGCTGTGTTCATATAGCCATAAACCATTTTGCTGCCCTCCCTTGAAAATAACTGTCATTTTTGATAATGTTATGGTGATGAGGATTCCAGGACTGTCACTGTTCCCTGTCAGTGCAGTGCACAACTAGGGACGGGGATAGCAACAAGAGAAGAAAGGGAAAGGTGGCCAGTGATATCAGACATAACAGATAATCTGAAGATAGACAAGTTGCATTAGAAGGTAGAAAGAAATGCTGGAGGAATACTGAGCTGTACAGGTAAAAAAATAAAAAACACCAGAAAACTAGATGATATTATCTCTCTTAATAATTTCTCAACCTACAGATAAATCATACAAAAGTCATGGAGACAGCTGTTAAAATTCAGATGTATCTGTCAAAAATCAGGGACATGTAATTATATACAGTCTGCATATTCAGAATTTCATAGCTCTTTCCATTTGCAAGAGGATTGTGGGACATTACATACAAACACAGCCTTAAAACAGTAAGAGTAAAACAATAGATAAAAAGATGCAGTCAGTGCGTTAATTTGTCTATATCATATAGCGCAGAAACATTATGAAGAACATGTGGATTATTATCAGTATTCCTGTATATGAAATATTAGCAGCTGCTTGTAACAAAGACCAGCTTATGTAAGTATAACAACTATTAACTGTAATATAACACATTACGATTCAGCTTGTTGAGCTGGCTGGCATCCTTCCATTTATTTTGTCTAGAGACAGTTAGGCGCATACCTCTTGTGAGCAAGGAACAAAATGTACTGCATATATTGCTGAAAAGAGCAGAAGTCAGAGTGCTTTTTCTTCTTTATTCCCATTCTTTATATTTGTTAATACTTTTTGCAATAAAGATATCTGCGTGGTTGCACCCTATTGCCTGTGTTGTGCAACTCCACCTTTAAAACTTGTTCTTCATTAATCCTTCCAGTAGACCGCGAAGGACATTTTACAAATGTACAGAATAATTCATACTTACTATCAACAAACAGACCCTGGGTAGCCTGATATTTAGTGCAGTGGCGATAGGTAATTTGGTTTTCTTCCCCCAGTGACCAGCAAACTGATACTTATCTTTCTGCTCTGTTTCATCTCTTTTTAATATTATTTTTTGTAAATCCCTGACCCTTGTACTTCTTACCTTAGATTTATATAAGGCTATTAAGTTGGCTACTGCTGGTATGATGTTTTGCTGTTATCTCTGCTGAAACTACTGTTTTTTTTATCAAAATAAATAACTTGACAAATAATCAGATTGCTTGGAAATTCACTGTTTTTTTCTGTACTGATTTAAAAATCCACATTTCGCTAACAACTGCTTTAATATTTCATATTTTCACAGCTCGTAGGCCTCCCTTACATTCTCACCTTTTGTACCATACTTGCAAATTCTACAACCGGGGGGGGGGGGGGGGCAGGAACACGATACTTAGAGCAGCATTGTAGTAAGTACATCAATATAAAGAGCAACCCCAGTGAACAGTTAGAGTAATGGAGCATATCAGGTAGCTTTCCTGGGTGTAGGAGCTCTATTACTAAAGTTAGTAAACATTAACTAATCAGAGACGTTGGATGTAGGAGAAGCTGTTACTGAGCAGTTTTCATCACTCAGAAGCCTTTGCCAGTGCAGAATCAGGGCAGAGGGATGCAAAATCAGGGAAAATGGGAAGCACATTTGTATTTAGCAGAAGAAAACTAGCACATCCCTCAACCTGGAAAATTTGAAAAGAGAGGAAATTAATATTTTTCCCATCTGCATTGCTGTGTACTGCTCTAGAGCCCTCATCATTGCAAAAAAAATACACTTTATTCAGCTGCTCTTACTGTGACTCTGTTCTACCTAATTTATTAACTCATTTGGTTTTACTGTGTGCTCTTGTGTTCAAGTGCACGTATCCTGCTGCATTTATTACTGCTTGGTAGTAGCCTGATTAAATGCATCTGCTGTTCTAAACAGCTTAGTTTTTATCATTTGTGCTTTAGCCCAGTTATTTTACATTTAAGAAGATTTTTGTGGTCTGCACTGTGGTGGACAAACCCTTATCAAAACCCTCTCTCCATAAGTCTGCCCAAGTATTCAGAACACTATGTCTGGACAATTCCCATCAGTTTCTCCTGCCAGCCTGGTTGACATGGGCAAACTGAGACAGTGTAGCAACTGCCACATGTTTACTGAGAGCCCTCTTCTCCTAGCACATAATTCTTCTACTTGTGAGAAATGCATCTACATCAGTAACCTGGAAACCATGCTCTCTCATGCAACAGTTAGTACTCCTGAAAGACAGAAGATTGCCAGCACAAATACCACACGATCCATATCACATAGCCAAGCACAACACATACCCACCTATGCAAAGGTCCTCAATAAAAACTTAACTAAACAGCAGAGACCTTCAAAACACACTCATAAACATTCCACACACAACACCAAACACATCATACACAGCAGACAACACATCAGTGTCTCACAAACACAGCCCATAAGGCAAAACAATAAACCATCACAACCCACAAGGCATAACAATAAACCAAACATACTAGTCACCGGCGACACAATTGTGAGACACACCAATGTCCCCCTCACCGGGCTCAACAAGGAGAAGGTCATGGTTAGTTGTCTGTCTGGTGCCAGAATCTGCCACATCACGCACACACAAATATCCCCACAAAAAGTACGAGTACAACTCTGTCATTGTCCATGTTGGTGTGAATGACTTGAGACATACCTCCCTGGACTATATGAAGAGACACACAAGCTCTCGAGTATGTGTCCCAAACAGGTATGACCCTAACTGTAAGCAGTATCCTACATTCACCAAGAATGATACCACAATACAAAATAATTGACTTCAACAATTGGCTTAGTTTCTGGTGTCTTTCCAAGGGGATCCAGTATCTGTCTGCCTGGGATGACATAGCTGACAGGCCTCAATGCTTTGCCAGAGATGGCCTGCACCTGTCACCCCTGAGATTATGGATCCTCAGGCTTTAAGAGGTGTCTTAAGTGTCAGGGCAAGATGCCATATTCAGACACCCATACCTTATGTGTCTTTGTCTTGGGAAGGTTCATTTACAGGAGATTTGCTGTATTTATCATGCCTTTTCCATGAGAATACTCATGGAACATAAAAATAAACTTATTTTGATAGGCCTTTTAAAGAGTGACTTTGAAGAGGCCACTTCTGTGTCGAGGATAGAAGCCAGTTCATCTTCTTCATCATCATCTTCATCTAGAAAACACCCTTCTTCAGCTCCAAGCATTTAGGAACTGACAAATAAGGTTTCAAAGCATTCTTCTGTACCGACCACCTCACTGGCACTGAAGACAGCACTTGAGTCTAAACCATCCAAATCTTTGGAGCCAACAGACAAACTGGTACCGGAGCAACCACAATTTATTAATTATTATTATTATTTAATAATCAAACATAATATAGCACACTGACCTTTATTAAACTGACACACATAAATGAGTTAACAAAATCACTGCGTTTTCATCTCCCAATGAACAGACTTCATAACATGCTTAATAAAATCCACAAAACCAGTTCTTTGTGACACACAAGAATGTGAAAACCACCAATGAAACAGAACACTAAATTATTCAATTAACCTATCACTATTCTCCATTCTATACAAATCAATAAATGTCAGTAACCAACAATCATTTTTTAATAATCTTATAATAAAAACTTGAATAATACCCTTATTAGGCGCTAGGATCCGCCACATAACACAAGCACTCAGGTCACTCCAAGGCAAGTACAAATATGACTCGGTCATTGTCCATGCTGGTGTGAATGACGTGAGATGTACCTCCCTGGACTACATGAAAAGAGACATAGAGGAGCTCTCTGAGCATGTAGCCCAGGCCGGTATGACCCTGACCTTGAGTAGCATCTTACCCTCACCAAGAATGATGCCACAATATGAAGACAAGATGATCAATTTCAACAATTGGCCTAAGTATTGGTGTCAATCAAAGGGGATCCAATGCCTGTCAGCCTGGGATGACATGCTCGACAAGCCACGATGCTTCACTAGGGACGACTTGCACCTGTCACCCCTGGGCTTTCGGATATTGGCAAAGGCTCTTGCTAACCCCATAGTGACTTTTTTAGGCAATGCTCAGAAGACAAACCCACCTCCATAGGTATCACAAGGGATAAGAAACTAAGAGTAATGCTACTCAATGCCAGAAGTCTAAACCTCAAGATGCATGCACTCGAAACTCTCCTTAGCATGGAGAACATCGATATCTGTGCAGTAACAGAAACCTGGTTCAAGGATCCCGAGAGCACCCCAGCACTACCAGGTTATACTTCATACCATGCTTTTCAGCCCCAAAACTTGGACCAAACCACAAAAGGAGGGGGAGTATCAATATTCGTCAAAGATACCCACACCTCCAGGTTGGTGGCACAGCACGAAGCATCAGAGACTATCCATGTGCAAATAACAGTGGGTAAAACTGCCTTCCAGTTCATAGCCTGCTACAGATCCCCCAGGCCTTCCTGAAAACACTGGAAAATATGAAGGCCTCTCCAAACACCATTATATTGGGTGACTTCAACTACCCAAACATAGACTGGGAGCATTACTCTAGCTCCAACACCCTAGCCCAAAGATTCCTAGAATTTATAAACTCAAATGCTATGGAACAACTTATTACCACTCCCACAAGAGGGGAAAACCTACTGGACCTGATCATCACCAACGTGGGGACTCTATGCTCCAGACCAGAAGTGTATCCCTCACTGGTAAGATCAGACCATAAACTAATCTCACTGGATATTCACATCCCGACCCCACCCCCTGCCCAGAAAACCACAGTGAAAAACTTCTCTAATGCAAATTTCACACTCCTCAAAACCGAGGTGGAATCCTTCAAAGCCCCCGGGCCTGTGGAAAATATGGCCCAGAACGCAGAATCCTTTATAAACGCATTCTATGAACACCTTCAGGAATACATGGATCATGCAATCCCAAATAAAACCAAGTCCCAATCCTCCAAAGGCAGATGTCCTGTCTGGTGGACCCCAGCCATAAACAAACTATACAATAGAAGGAGGAAGCTACTACATGATAGAGCAATATCCCAAAAAGGGAAGGCATCTCTGATCAGTATTAGCAAAAAACTACAGGCACTCATAAAATCGTCTAAGGCCAGCTTTGAGAGAAAAATTGCACAGGACACTAAGGATAATCACAAGGCTTTCTTTAGTTATGTTAGGAACCTGGGTGGGAATTCTCAGATATGCTCAGAATTAGTCCAAAATGACAAAAAATACATCGAACCCACAGACATTGCCAACATCCTAGCTGACAGGTTCAGCGCAAACCCCCCCCTCCCCAACAAAAGGGCAAATATCTATCCCAGCAGAGTGCTGCCCCACTGACATCTCAGATGCTCAGGTAAGAGCTGCTCTCTCCAAAGCAAAAAACACAGCATCAATGGGACCAGACGATGTCCCGGGCTGCATCCTACATGAACTCCAAGAAGAGCTAAACCCAAACATAAAACTACTGTTCAATCTCAGCCTTACTACAGGATATGTACCCAAGGAGTGGCGTACAGCAACAGTGGTCCCTCTCCACAAAGGTGGTGCCTCAATGGATCCTGGAAACTATCGCCCCATAAGCCTGACTAGTTTGGTCTGCAAAGGTATGGAAAGGATCATCATGGACCTCATAAATAATGATATTGGAGACCTACAGACACTGGATCCTACCCAGTTTGGCTTTGTTAAGGGCAGATCCTGCCTCTTAAACCTGGTTGATTTCTTTGAAACACTCACTAAGGCCACTGACGAGGGGAAAGTGGTCCACACAGCCTACCTGGACCTCGCAAAAGCCATTGATACAATACCCCACTCGGGCATCATAGATAAGCTCACCAGCTTAAATATAAACCCTATGTCACTAGATGGGTTGCAAACTGGCTCAAGGACAGAACCCACATGGTTAGAATTGCTGGAGCCATGTCAGACTCCAAACCAGTTAGAAGTGGCATCCCACAAGGCTCAGTCCTGGGACCTCTCTTGTTCGGTATATATTTCTCGGAGGTACAGGCCAACATGGAAGGACTGTGGCTAACCAAGTTTGCAGATGACTACAAACTGGGCGCCATAATCGACACTCCAGCCGACACAAGCATCCTCCAAAAGGGCCTCATAGAAACAGACAACTGGTGCCAGAGCCATGGCCTCAAGCTAAACGCCAAAAAGTGTATCGTCATCCCCTTTGGCAAAAACAAAGTGCCCACAAATGACCACATAGGTGGTAATCCATTAAGTACAGAAGAAGTAATTAGGGACCTAGGGACCCAAGTTGATAGCAATCTCTCATTTGACAACCACGTGGCCAAAGTGGTTAGAAAAACATTTTATATAGCCCACCTCATCATGAAGGGATTCACATCTAGATCAGGGGAGGTCATTGTGCCTCTTTACTCATCCCTCATCAGGCCCATAATTGAGTACAATGCCCCTTTTGGGATGTACTTTACCAGACACCTGCAGCAACTGGAAAGACCCCAAAAGTACCTCACCAAGAGGATCAAAGGGCTCAGACAGATGCCATATGCTGCCCAGTTAAAGAAACTCCAGCTCTACTCAGTGGCATACTGCCTGCTCAGAGGCGATCTGTGCCTGACGTATAAAGCCATGTCCAACCCGGAATTAATGGACATGCTGCACCTCAGAAAATCCAAATCCCAGCGAGCTACACGCTCGAGAGACTTGAACCTCAGCAGTGAAATAAATAGGACATGCTGGAGGGACAGATTCATAACCCAGAGGCTCCCTTCACTCTGGAATAAAATCCCAGTCCAGGTTAGGCAGAGTCCCTCATTGACTCTCTTCAAGAGGAATCTTGATGAGTGGATGGGAGATCATAGGTTTATCCCGGGTATCACTTCTGTGTCACTGTTAGACAGAGGCATAGTATACTAACCTCAAAAAAGGGCATAGCAAAATTATTTTAAAATGGGTGGCGAAAGCCAAACACACTCTGGCTAGGCTTATAAATGCCCTAGGGCAGATAGCCTAGTATGAACCTATGAACCTATTAAAAATGGTCATTAACAGGTATAATGTAAAAATTAAAATAAAATTATTCCAAAAAATATTGTGTGGTAAAAAAATGCAATTAAAAAAACATTCCCAGTCCTATGACCCCATCTAGTGGAGGAACGTATTAATCATTAAAAACTATTAAGTTCTAAAATATTGTGTAACTTACTAGATGAAAAGTTAAAAATTGTTGTATAGGTGGGTGTAAACTGGGCATGATTGCTACAAAAGTGAAACACTTTCAGTCCATATTAAATTACAACATTAGCCCCTCATAAAAAAGTATAAATAAACTTTCCAAACAATGTACATTCTAAAAATCGTTAAAAAAATTATTAATTTGTAAACCTTATTAAAATGACATTCCTGTAAATGGCGTTCAAATAATGATGGACCTAAAATGAAAAAAAATGAATAGAATTTATAATGGGGGGGACCAAAAAGAAATATTAAATCACAGCTTAGCTGCCCTCATTTTGAGTACGGGGTCTAAATAAATAATTTCATTTAGGCCAGGATATTTATTAGCTTCCAAGGTTATTTGCCAAAATAATTATTTATACTCAATCATCGTCTCCCAGAGCCCTCCTCTTACATCAATCGGTATTTCCTCTAAGACAAAGAATAAAAACAACCACCTATACAATAGTTTTTAACTTTACAGTAAAAAGATTTCTGATATCAAAGCAAGGCTCAAGAGTCATTAAATGTGTCTGAAACTCGAAGCGACAAACAAGAGCTGATGTAACTTTGAGAGGAGCATTATGGGTAAAAGCCTGGCTCAAGAGTTTGAGAAGAGTAAGCTGAAATAAACGGCCGAGTTGGTTCCAAGGCTTAGAACCGAACCCCACAGTTAGGATTACGTGAAGACTGACAACAAAAGATTCACTGGTACCCAACATCCTCACTGACTCATTTAATCACTGGTACACAACATCCTCACTGATTGATATAATCACTGGTATCCAACATCCTCACTGATTCATATATTCACTGGCATCCAACATCCTCACTAATTCATATAATAACTGGTACGCAACATCCTCACTGACTTATATAATCACTGGTAACCAAAATCCTCAATGACTCATATAGTCACTGGTATGCAACATGATACCCAACATCCTCAGTGACTCATTTAAGCACTGGTACCAAACATCCTCGATGACTCATATAATCACTGGTCCCCAACATCCTCACTGACTCATATAATCACTGGTGACCAACAACCTTACTGATTCATATAATCACTGGTATCCAACATCCTCACTGATTCATATAATCACTGGTACCCAAATTCCTCAATGAATCATATAATCACTGGTACCCAAACATCCTCACTGATTCATATAATCACTGGTACCAAACATCCTCACTGCTTCTTATAATCAATGGTACCCAAACATCCTAACTGACTCATATAATCACTGGTACCCAACATCCTCACTGATTCATATAATCACTGGTACCCAACATCCTCACTGACTCATATAATCACTGGTACCCAACATCCTCACTGACTCATATAATCATTGGTACCCAACATCCTCACTGACTCATATAATCACTGGTACCCAACATCCTCACTGATCATATAATCACTGGTACCCAACATCCTCACTGACTCATATAATCACTGGTACCCAACATCCTCACTGATTCATATAATCACTGATATCCAACATCCTCACTGATTCATATAATCACTGGTACCCAACATCCTCACTGACTCATGTAATCCCTGGTACCCAACATCCTCACTGACTCATATAATCACTGGTACCAAACATCCTCACTGACTCATATAATCACTGGTACCCAACATCCTCACTGATTCATATAATCACTGGTACCCAACATCCTCACTGACTCATATAATCACTGGTACCCAACATCCTCACTGATTCATATAATCACTGGTACCCAACACCCTCACTGACTCATATAATCACTGGTACCCAACATCCTCACTGATTCATATAATCACTGATATCCAACATCCTCACTGATTCATATAATCACTGGTACCCAACATCCTCACTGACTCATATAATCACTGGTACCCAACATCCTCACTGACTCATATAATCACTGGTACCCAACATCCTCACTGACTCATATAATCACTGGTACCCAACATCCTCACTGACTCATATAATCACTGGTACCCAACATCCTCACTGACTCATATAATCACTGGTACCCAACATCCTCACTGATTCATATAATCACTGGTACCCAACATCCTCACTGACTCATATAATCACTGGTACCCAACATCCTCACTGACTCATATAATCACTGGTACCCAACATCCTCACTGACTCATATAATCACTGGTACCCAACATCCTCACTGACTCATATAATCACTGGTACCCAACATCCTCACTGACTCATATAATCACTGGTACCCAACATCCTCACTGACTCATATAATCACTGGTACCCAACATCCTCACTGACTCATATAATCACTGGTACCCAACATCCTCACTGATTCATATAATCACTGGTACCCAACATCCTCACTGACTCATATAATCACTGGTACCCAACATCCTCACTGACTCATATAATCACTGGTACACAACATCCTCACTGACTCATATAATCACTGGTACCCAACATCCTCACTGACTCATATAATCACTGGTACCCAACATCCTCACTGATTCATATAATCACTGGTACCCAACATCCTCACTGACTCATATAATCAGTGGTACCCAACACTCTCACTGACTCATATAATCACTGGTACCCAACATCCTCACTGACTCATATAATCACTGGTACCCAACATCCTCACTGACTCATATAATCACTGGTACCCAACATCCTCACTGACTCATATAATCACTGGTACCCAACATCCTCACTGACTCATATAATCACTGGTACCCAACATCCTCACTGACTCATATAATCACTGGTACCCAACATCCTCACTGACTCATATAATCACTGGTACCCAACATCCTCACTGACTCATATAATCACTGGTACCCAACATCCTCACTGACTCATATAATCACTGGTACCCAACATCCTCACTGACTCATATAATCACTGGTACCCAACATCCTCACTGACTCATATAATCACTGGTACCCAACATCCTCACTGACTCATATAATCACTGGTACCCAACATCCTCACTGACTCATATAATCACTGGTACCCAACATCCTCACTGACTCATATAATCACTGGTACCCAACATCCTCACTGACTCATATAATCACTGGTACCCAACATCCTCACTGACTCATATAATCACTGGTACCCAACATCCTCACTGACTCATATAATCACTGGTACCCAACATCCTCACTGACTCATATAATCACTGGTACCCAACATCCTCACTGACTCATATAATCACTGGTACCCAACATCCTCACTGACTCATATAATCACTGGTACCCAACATCCTCACTGACTCATATAATCACTGGTACCCAACATCCTCACTGACTCATATAATCACTGGTACCCAACATCCTCACTGACTCATATAATCACTGGTACCCAACATCCTCACTGACTCATATAATCACTGGTACCCAACAACCTCACTGACTCATATAATCACGGGTACCCAACATCCTCACTGACTCATATAATCACTGGTACCCAACATCCTCACTGACTCATATAATCACTGGTACCCAACATCCTCACTGACTCATATAATCACTGGTACCCAACACCCTCACTGACTCATATAATCACTGGTACCCAACATCCTCACTGACATATAATCACTGGTACCCAACATCCTCACTGACTCATATAATCACTGGTACCCAACATCCTCACTGACTCATATAATCACTGGTACCCAACATCCTCACTGACTCATATAATCACTGGTACCCAACATCCTCACTGACTCATATAATCACTGGTACCCAACATCCTCACTGACTCATATAATCACTGGTACCCAACATCCTCACTGACTCATATAATCACTGGTACCCAACATCCTCACTGACTCATATAATCACTGGTACCCAACATCCTCACTGACTCATATAATCACTGGTACCCAACATCCTCACTGACTCATATAATCACTGGTACCAAACATCCTCACTGACTCATATAATCACTGGTACCCAACATCCTCACTGACTCATATAATCACTGGTACCCAACATCCTCACTGACTCATATAATCACTGGTACCCAACATCCTCACTGACTCATATAATCACTGGTACCCAACATCCTCACTGATTCATATAATCACTGGTACCCAACATCCTCACTGACTCATATAATCACTGGTACCCAACATCCTCACTGACTCATATAATCACTGGTACCCAACATCCTCACTGACTCATATAATCACTGGTACCCAACATCCTCACTGACTCATATAATCACTGGTACCCAACATCCTCACTGACTCATATAATCACTGGTACCCAACATCCTCACTGACTCATATAATCACTGGTACCCAACATCCTCACTGACTCATATAATCACTGGTACCCAACATCCTCACTGACTCATATAATCACTGGTACCCAACATCCTCACTGACTCATATAATCACTGGTACCCAACATCCTCACTGATTCATATAATCACTGGTACCCAACATCCTCACTGATTCATATAATCACTGGTACCCAACATCCTCACTGACTCATATAATCACTGGTACCCAACATCCTCACTGACTCATATAATCACTGGTACCCAACATCCTCACTGATTCATATAATCACTGGTACCCAACATCCTCACTGACTCATATAATCACTGGTACCCAACATCCTCACTGACTCATATAATCACTGGTACCCAACATCCTCACTGATTCATATAATCACTGGTACCCAACATCCTCACTGACTCATATAATCACTGGTACCCAACATCCTCACTGACTCATATAATCACTGGTACCCAACATCCTCACTGACTCATATAATCACTGGTACCCAACATCCTCACTGACTCATATAATCATTTGTACCCAGCATCCTCACTGACTCATATAATCACTGCTACCCAACATCCTCACTGACTCATATAATCATTTGTACCCAGCATCCTCACTGACTCATATAATCACTGGTACCCAACATCCTCACTGACTCATATAATCACTGGTACCCAACATCCTCACTGACTCATATAATCACTGGTACCCAACATCCTCACTGATTCATATAATCACTGGTACCCAACATCCTCACTGACTCATATAATCACTGGTACCCAACATCCTCACTGACTCATATAATCACTGGTACCCAACATCCTCACTGACTCATATAATCACTGGTACCCAACATCCTCACTGATTCATATAATCACTGGTACCCAACATCCTCACTGACTCATATAATCACTGGTACCCAACATCCTCACTGATTCATATAATCACTGGTACCCAACATCCTCACTGACTCATATAATCACTGGTACCCAACATCCTCACTGACTCATATAATCACTGGTACCCAACATCCTCACTGACTCATATAATCACTGGTACCCAACATCCTCACTGACTCATATAATCACTGGTACCCAACATCCTCACTGACTCATATAATCACTGGTACCCAACATCCTCACTGACTCATATAATAACTGGTACTCAAAATACTCACTGACTCATTTAATCACTGGTACCCAACATCCTCACTGACTCATATAATCACTGGTACCCAACATCCTCACTGACTCTTATAATCACTGGTACCCAACATCCTCACTGACTCATATAATCACTGGTACCCAACATCCTCACTGACTCATATAATCACTGGTACCCAACATCCTCACTGACTCATATAATCACTGGTACCCAACATCCTCACTGACTCATATAATCACTGGTACCCAACATCCTCACTGACTCATATAATCACTGGTACCCAACATCCTCACTGACTCATATAATCACTGGTACCCAACATCCTCACTGACTCATATAATCACTGGTACCCAACATCCTCACTGATTCATATAATCACTGGTACCTAACATCCTCACTGACTCATATAATCACTGGTACCCAACATCCTCACTGACTCATATAATCACTGGTACCCAACATCCTCACTGACTCATATAATCACTGGTACCCAACATCCTCACTGACTCATATAATCACTGGTACCCAACATCCTCACTGACTCATATAATCACTGGTACCCAACATCCTCACTGACTCATATAATCACCGGTACCCAACATCCTCACTGACTCATATAATAACTGGTACCCAACATTCTCACTGCCACATGTAATCACTGGTATCCAACATCCTAACTGACTCAAATAATCACCGGTACCCAACATCCTCACTGACTAATATAATCACTGGTACCCAACATACTCACTGACTCATATAATCACTGGTACCCAACATCCTCACTGACTCATATAATCACTGGTACCCAACATCCTCACTGACTCATATAATCACTGGTACCCAACATCCTCACTGACTCATATAATCATTGGTACCCAACATCCTCACTGACTCATATAATCACTGGTACCCAACATCCTCACTGACTCATATAATCAATGGTACCCAACATCCTCACTGAATGATATAATCACTGGTACCCAACATCCTCACTGACTCATATAATCACTGGTTCCCAACATCCTCATTGACTCATATAATCACTGGTACCCAACATCCTCACTGACTCATATAATCACTGGTAGCCAACATCCTCACTGATTCATATAATCACTAGCATCCAACATTCTCACTGACTTTTATAATCACTGGTATCCAACATCCTTACTGACTTATATAATCACTGGTACCCAACATCCTCACTGACTCTTATAATCACTGGTACCCAATGTCCTCACTGACTCATATAATCACTTGTACCCAGCATCCTCTCTGACTCATATAATCACTGGTACCCAACATCCTCACTGACTCATATAATCACTGGTACCCAACATCCTCACTGACTCATATAATCACTGGTACCCAACATCCTCACTGACTCATATAATCACTGGTACCCAACATGCTCACTGACTCATATAAAATCTGGTACCCAACATCCTCACTGACTCATGTAATCACCGGTACCCAACATCCTCACTGACTCATTTAATCACTGGTACCAAACATCCTCACTGAATCATATAATCACTGGTACCCAACATCCTCACTGACTCATATAATCACTGGTACCCAACATCCTCACTGACTCATATAATCACTGGTACCCAACATCCTCACTGACTCATATAATCACTGGTACCCAACATCCTCACTGACTCATATAATCACTGGTACCCAACATCCTCACTGACTCATATAATCACTGGTACCCAACATCCTCACTGACTCATATAATCACTGGTACCCAACATCCTCACTGACTCATATAATCACTGGTACCCAACATCCTCACTGACTCATATAATCACTGGTACCCAACATCCTCACTGATTCATATAATCACTGGTACCCAACATCCTCACTGACTCATATAATCACTGGTACCCAACATCCTCACTGACTCATATAATCACTGGTACCCAACATCCTCACTGACTCATATAATCACTGGTACTCAAAATCCTCACTGATTCATATAATCACTCATACACAACATCCTCGCTGAGTCATATGATCACTGGTACCCAACATCTTCACTGACTCATATGATCACTGGTACCCAAAACCATCACTGACTCATATAATAACTGGTACCCAACATCCTCACTGACTCATTTAATCACTGGTACCTAACATCCTCACTGACTCATATAATCACTGGTACCCAACATCCTCACTGACTCATATAATCACTGGTACCCAACATCCTCACTGACTCATATAATCACTGGTACCCAACATCCTCACTGACTCATATAATCACTGGTACCCAACATCCTCACTGACTCATATAATCACTGGTACCCAACATCCTCACTGACTCATATAATCACTGGTACCAAACATCCTCACTGATTCCTATAATCACTGGTACCCAAACATCCTAACTGATTCATATAATCACTGGTACCCAACATCCTCACTGACTCATATAATCACTGGCACCCAACATCCTCACTGACTCATATAATCACTGGTACCCAACATCCTCACTGATTCATATAATCACTGGTACCCAACATCCTCACTGACTCATATAATCACTGGTACCCAACATCCTCACTGACTCATATAATCATTGGTACCCAACATCCTCACTGACTCATATAATCACTGGTACCCAACATCCTCACTGACTCATATAATCACTGGTACCCAACATCCTCACTGACTCATATAATCACTGGTACCCAACATCCTCACTGATTCATATAATCACTGGTACCCAACATCCTCACTGACTCATATAATCACTGGTACCCAACATCCTCACTGACTCATATAATCACTGGTACCCAACATCCTCACTGACTCATATAATCACTGGTACCCAACATCCTCACTGACTCATATAATCACTGGTACCCAACATCCTCACTGACTCATATAATCACTGGTACCCAACATCCTCACTGATTCATATAATCACTGGTACCCAACATCCTCACTGACTCATATAATCACTGGTACCCAACATCCTCACTGACTCATATAATCACTGGTACCCAACATCCTCACTGACTCATATAATCACTGGTACCCAACATCCTCACTGACTCATATAATCACTGGTACCCAACATCCTCACTGACTCATATAATCACTGGTACCCAACATCCTCACTGACTCATATAATCACTGGTACCCAACATCCTCACTGACTCATATAATCACTGGTACCCAACATCCTCACTGATTCATATAATCACTGGTATCCAACATCCTCACTGACTCATATAATCACTGGTACCCAACATCCTCACTGACTCTTTTAATCACTGGTACCCAACATCCTCACTGACTCATATAATCACTGGTACCCAACATCCTCACTGACTCATATAATCACTGGTACCCAACATCCTCACTGACTCATATAATCACTGGTACCCAACATCCTCACTGACTCATATAATCACTGGTACCCAACATCCTCACTGACTCATATAATCACTGGTACCCAACACCCTCACTGACTCATATAATCACTGGTACCCAACATCCTCACTGACTCATATAATCACTGGTACCCAACATCCTCACTGACTCATATAATCACTGGTACCCAACATCCTCACTGAGTCATAAAATCACTGGTACCCAACACCCTCACAGACTCATATAATCACTGCTACCCAACACCCTCACTGACTTATATAATTATTGGTACCCAACATCCTCTCTGACTCATATAATCACTGGTACCCAACATCCTCACTGACTCATATAATCACTGGTACCCAACATCCTCACTGACTCATGTAATCCCTGGTACCCAACATCCTCACTGACTCATATAATCACTGGTAACCAACATCCTCGCTGACTCATATGATCACTGCTGCCCAACATCTTTACTCACTCATATGATCACTGGTACCGAAAACCCTCACTGACATATAATAACTGGTACCCAGCATCCTCACTGACTCATATAATCACTGGTACCCAACATCCTTACTGACTCATATAATCACTGGTACCCAACATCCTCACTGACTCATATAATCACTGGTACCCAACATCCTCACTGACTCATATAATCACTGGTACCCAACATCCTCACTGACTCATATAATCACTGGTACCCAACATCCTCACTGACTCATATAATCACTGGTACTACACATCCTCACTGATTCATATAATCACTGGTACCTAACATCCTCACTGACTCATATAATCACTGGTACCCAACATCCTCACTGACTCATATAATCACTGGTACCCAACATCCTCACTGACTCATATAATCACTGGTACCCAACATCCTCACTGACTCATATAATCACTGGTACCCAACATCCTCACTGACTCATATAATCACTGGTACCCAACATCCTCACTGACTCATATAATCACTGGTACCCAACATCCTCACTGACTCATATAATCACTGGTACCCAACATCCTCACTGACTCATATAATCATTGGTACCCAACATCCTCACTGACTCATATAATCACTGGTACCCAAACATCCTCACTGATTCATATAATCACTGGTACCCAACATCCTCACTGACTCATGTAATCCCTGGTACCCAACATCCTCACTGACTCATATAATCACTGGTACCCAACATCCTCACTGACTCATATAATCACTGGTACCCAACATCCTCACTGACTCATATAATCACTGGTACCCAACATCCTCACTGACTCATATAATCACTGGTACCCAACATCCTCACTGACTCATATAATCACTGGTACCCAACATCCTCACTGACTCATATAATCACTGGTACCCAACATCCTCACTGACTCATATAATCACTGGTACCCAACATCCTCACTGACTCATATAATCACCGGTACCCAACATCCTCACTGACTCATATAATCACTGGTACCAACCATCCTCACTGATTCATAAAATCAGTGGTATCCAACACCCTCACTGACTCATATAATCACTGGTACCCAACATCCTCACTGACTCATATAATCACTGGTACCCAACATCCTCACTGACTCATATAATCACTGGTACCCAACATCCTCACTGACTCATATAATCACTGGTACCCAACATCCTCACTGATTCATATAATCACTGGTACCCAACATCCTCACTGACTCATATAATCACTGGTACCCAACATCCTCACTGACTCATATAATCACTGGTACCCAACATCCTCACTGACTCATATAATCACTGGTACCCAACATCCTCACTGACTCATATAATCACTGGTACCCAACATCCTCACTGATTCATATAATCACTGGTACCTAACATCCTCACTGACTCATATAATCACTGGTACCCAACACCCTCACTGACTCATATAATCACTGGTACCCAACATCCTCACTGACTCATATAATCACTGGTACCCAACATCCTCACTGACTCATATAATCACTGGTACCCAACATCCTCACTGACTCATATAATCACTGGTACCCAACATCCTCACTGACTCATATAATCACTGGTACCCAACATCCTCACTGACTCATATAATCACTGGTACCCAACATCCTCACTGACTCATATAATCACTGGTACCCAACATCCTCACTGACTCATATAATCAGTGCTACCCAACATCCTCACTGACTCATATAATCACTGGTACCCAACATCCTCACTGATTCATATAATCACTGGTACCCAACATCCTCACTGACTCATATAATCACTGGTACCCAACATCCTCACTGACTCATATAATCACTGGTACCCAACATCCTCACTGACTCATATAATCACTGGTACCCAACATCCTCACTGATTGATATAATCACTGGTACCCAACATCCTCACTGACTCATATAATCACTGGTACCCAACATCCTCACTGACTCATATAATCACTGGTACCCAACATCCTCACTGACTCATATAATCTCTGGTACCCAACATCCTCACTGACTCATATAATCACTGGTACCCAAAATCCTCACTGACTCATATAATCACTGGTACCTAACATCTTTACAGACTCATTTAATCACTGGTACCCAACATCTTCTCTGACTCATATAATCACTGGTACCCAACATCCTCACTGACTTATATAATCACTGTTACCCAGCATCCTCACTGACTCATATAATCACTGGTACACAACATCCTCACTGACTCATATAATCACTGGTACCCAACATCCTCACTGACTCATATAATCACTGGTACCCAACATCCTCACTGACTCATATAATCACTGGTACACAACATCCTCACTGACTCATATAATCACTGGTACCCAACATCCTCACTGACTCATATAATCACTGGTACCCAACATCCTCACTGACTCATATAATCAATGGTACCCAACATCCTCACTGACTCATATAATCACTGGTACCCAACATCCTCACTGACTCATATAATCACTGGTACCCAACATCCTCACTGACTCATATAATCACTGGTACCCAACATCCTCACTGACTCATATAATCACTGGTACCCAGCATCCTCACTGACTCATATAATCACTGGTACCCAACATCCTCACTGACTCATATAATCACTGGCACCCAACATCCTCACTGACTCATATAATCACTGGTACCCAACATCCTCAGTGATTCATATAATCACTGGTACCCAACATCCTCACTGACTCATATAATCACTGGTACCCAACATCCTCACTGACTCATATAATCACTGGTACCCAACATCCTCACTGACTCATATAATCACTGGTACCCAACATCCTCACTGACTCATATAATAATTGTTACCCAACACCCTCACTGACTCATATAATCACTGGTACCCAACATCCTTACTGATTCAAATAATCACTGATATCCAACATCCTCACTGATTCATATAATCACTGGTACCCAACATCCTCACTGACTCATATAATCACTGGTACCCAACATCCTCACTGACTCATATAATCACTGGTACCCAACATCCTCACTGACTCATTTAATCACTGGTACCCAACATCCTCAATGACTCATATAATCACTGGTACCCAACATCCTCACTGACTCATATAATCACTGGTACCCAACATCCTCACTGACTCATATAATCACTGGTACCCAACATCCTCACTGATTCATATAATCACTGGTACCCAACATCCTCACTGACTCATATAATCACTGGTACCCAACATCCTCACTGACTCATATAATCACTGGTACCCAACATCCTCACTGACTCATATAATCACTGGTACCCAACATCCTCACTGATTCATATAATCACTGGTACCCAACATCCTCACTGACTCATATAATCACTGGTACCCAACATCCTCACTGACTCATATAATAATTGTTACCCAACATCCTCACTGACTCATATAATCACTGGTACCCAACATCCTCACTGACTCATATAATCACTGGTACCCAACATGCTCACTGACTCATATAATCTCTGGTACCCAGCATCCTCACTGACTCATATAATCACTGGTACCCAACATCCTCACTGACTCATATAATCACTGGTACCCAACATCCTCACTGACTCATATAATCACTGGTACCCAACATCCTCACTGACTCATATAATCACTGGTACCCAACATCCTCACTGACTCATATAATCACTGGTACCCAACATCCTCACTGATTCATATAATCACTGGTACCCAACATCCTCACTGACTCATATAATCACTGGTACCCAACATCCTCACTGACTCATATAATCACTGGTACCCAACATCCTCACTGACTCATATAATCACTGGTACCCAACATCCTCACTGACTCATATAATCACTGGTACCCAACATCCTCACTGACTCATATAATCACTGGTACCCAACATCCTCACTGACTCATATAATCACTGGTACCCAACATCCTCACTGATTCATATAATCACTGGTACCCAACACCCTCACTGACTCATATAATAACTGGTACCAAACATCCTCACTGACTCTTTTAATCACTGGTACCCAACATCCTCAATGACTCATATAATCACTGGTACCCAACATCCTCACTGACTCATATAATCACTGGTACCCAACATCCTCACTGACTCATATAATCACTGGTACCCAACATCCTCACTGACTCATATAATCACTGGTACCCAACATCCTCGCTGAATCATATGATCACTGGTACCCAACATCCAGACTGACTCATATAATCACTGGTACCCAACACCCTCACTGACTCATATAATAACTGGTACCAAACATCCTCACTGACTCTTTTAATCACTGGTACCCAACATCCTCACTGACTCATATAATCACTGGTACCCAACATCCTCACTGACTCATATAATCACTGGTACCCAACATCCTCACTGACTCATATAATCACTGGTACCCAACATCCTCACTGACTCATATAATCACTGGTACCCAACATCCTCACTGACTCATATAATCACTGGTACCCAACATCCTCACTGACTCATATAATCACTGGTACCCAACATCCTCACTGACTCATATAATCACTGGTACCCAACATCCTCACTGATTCATATAATCACTGGTACCCAACATCCTCACTGACTCATATAATCACTGGTACCCAACATCCTCACTGACTCATATAATCACTGGTACCCAACACCCTCACTTCCTCATATAATAACTGGTACCAAACATCCTCGCTGACTCATATGATCACTGGTACCCAACATCCTCACTGACTCATATAATCACTGGTACCCAACATCCTCACTGACTCATATAATCACTGGTACCAAACATCCTCACTGATTCATATAATCACTGGTACCCAACATCCTCACTGACTCATATAATCACTGGTACCCAACATCCTCACTGACTCATATAATCATTGGTACCCAACATCCTCACTGACTCATATAATCACTGGTACCCAACATCCTCACTGACTCATATGATCATTGGCACCCAACATCCTCACTGACTCATATAATCACTGGTACCCAACATCCTCACTGACTCATATAATAACTGGTACCCAACATCCTCACTGACTCATATAATCACTGGTACCCAACATCCTCACTGACTCATATAATCACTGGTACCCAACATCCTCACTGACTTATATAATCACTGGTACCCAACATCCTCACTGACTCATATAATCACTGGTACCCAACATCCTCACTGATTCATATAATCACTGGTACCCAACATCCTCACTGACTCATATAATCACTGGTACCCAACATCCTCACTGACTCATATAATATCTGGTACCCAACATCCTCACTGACTCATATAATCACTGGTACCCAACATCCTCACTGACTCATATAATCACTGCTACCCAACATCCTCACTGACTCATATAATCACTGGTACCCAACATCCTCACTGATTCATATAATCACTGGTACCCAACATCCTCACTGACTCATATAATCACTGGTACCCAACATCCTCACTGACTCATATAATCACTGGTACCCAACATCCTCACTGATTCATATAATCACTGGTACCCAACATCCTCACTGACTCATATAATCACTGGTACCCAACATCCTCACTGACTCATATAATCACTGGTACCCAACATCCTCACTGACTCATATAATCATTGGTACCCAACATCCTCACTGACTCATATAATCACTGGTACCAAAACATCCTCACTGATTCATATAATCACTGGTACCCAACATCCTCACTGACTCATGTAATCACTGGTACCCAACATCCTCACTGACTCATATAATCACTGGTACCCAACATCCTCACTGACTCATATAATCACTGGAACCCAACATCCTCACTGACTCATTTAATCACTGGTACCCAACATCCTCAATGACTCATATAATCACTGGTACCCAACATCCTCACTGACTCATATAATCACTGGTACCCAACATCCTCACTGACTCATATAATCACTGGTACCCAACATCCTCACTGACTCATATAATCACTGGTACCCAACATCCTCACTGACTCATATAATCACTGGTACCCAACATCCTCACTGAATCATAAAATCACTGGCACCCAATATCCTCACTGACTCATATAATCACTGGTACCCAACATCCTCACTGACTCATATAATCACTGGTACCTAACATCTTCACAGACTCATTTAATCACTGGTACCCAACATCCTCACTGACTCATATGATCACTGGTACCCAACATCCTCACTGACTGATATAATCACTGGTACCCAACACCCTCACTGACTCATATAATCAATGGTACCTAACATCCTCAGTGACTCATAAGATCACTGGTACCGCACATCCTCACTGACACATATATTCACTGGTACCCAACACCCTCACTGACTCATATAATCACTGGTACCCAACATCCTCACTGATTCATATAATCACTGGTACGCAACATCCTCACTGACTCATATAATCACTGGTACCCAACATCCTCACTGACTCATATAATCACTGGTACCCAACATCCTCACTGACTCATATAATCACTGGTACCCAACATCCTCACTGACTCATATAATCATTGGCACCACACAACCTCACTCACTCATATAATCACTGGTACCCAACATACTCACTGACTCATATAATCACTGGTACCCAACATCCTCACTGACTCATATAATCACTGGTACCCAACATCCTCACTGACTCATATAATCACTGGTACCCAACATCCTCACTGACTCATATAATCACTGGTACCCAACATCCTCACTGACTCATATAATCACTGGTACCCAGCATCCTCTCTGACTCATATAAACACTGGTACCCAACATCCTCACTGACTAATATAATCACTGGTACCCAACATGCTCACTGACGCATATAAACTCTGGTACCCAACATCCTCACTGACTCATGTAATCACCGGTACCCAACATCCTCACTGACTCATATAATCAATGGTACCCAACATCCTCACTGACTCATATAATCACTGGTACCCAACATCCTCACTGACTCATATAATCACTGGTACCCAACATCCTCACTGACTCATATAATCACTGGTACCCAACATCCTCACTGACTCATATAATCACTGGTACCCAACATCCTCACTGACTCATATAATCACTGGTACCCAACATCCTCACTGACTCATATAATCACTGGTACCCAACATCCTCACTGACTCATATAATCACTGGTACCCAACATCCTCACTGACTTATATAATCACTGGTACCCAACATCCTCACTGACTCATATAATCACTGGTACCCAACATCCTCACTGACTCATATAATCACTGGTACCCAACATCCTCACTGATTCATATAATCACTGGTACCCAACATCCTCACTGACTCATATAATCACTGGTACCCAACATCCTCACTGACTCATATAATCACTGGTACCCAACATCCTCACTGACTCATATAATCACTGGTACCCAACATCCTCACTGATTCATATAATCACTGGTACCCAACATCCTCACTGACTCATGTAATCACTGGTACCCAACATCCTCACTGACTCATTTAATCACTGGTACCCAACATCCTCAATGACTCATATAATCACTGGTACCAAACATACTCACTGACTCATATAATCGCTGGTACCCAACATCCTCACCGACTGATTTAATCACCTGTCCCCAACATCCTCACTGACTCATATAATCACTGGTATCCAATATCCTCACTGACTCATAAAATCACTGGTACCCAACATCCTCAGTGATTCATATAATCACTGGCACCTAACATCCTCACTGACTCATATAATCACTGGTACCCAACATCCTCACTGACTCATATAATCACTGGTACCCAACATCCTCACTGACTCATATAATCACTGGTACCCAACATCCTCACTGGCTCATATAATCAGTTGCACCCAACATCCTCACTGACTCATATAATCACAGGTACCCAACATCCTCATTGAATCATATAATCACTGGTACCCAACAACCTCACTGACTCATATAATAACTGGTACCAAACATCCTCATTGACTCTTTTAATCACTGGTACCTAACATCCTCACTGGCTCATATAATAACTGGTACCCAACATCCTCACTGACTCATATAATCACTGGTACCAACATCCTCACTGACTCATATAATCACTGGTACCCAACATCCTCACTGACTCATATAATCACTGGTACCCAACATCCTCACTGACTCATATAATCACTGGTACCCAACATCCTCACTGACTCATATAATCACTGGTACCCAACATCCTCACTGACTCATATAATCACTGGTATCAAAACATCCTCACTGATTCATATAATCACTGGTATCCAACACCCTCACTGACTCATATAATAACTGGTACCAAACATCCTCATTGACTCTTTTAATCACTGGTACCCAACATCCTCACTGACTCATATAATTACTGGCACCCAACATGCTCACTGACTCATTTAATCACTGGTACCCAACATCCTGAATGACTCATATAATAACTGGTACCCAACATCCTCACTGACTCATATAATCACTGGTACCCAACATCCTCACTGACTCATATAATCACTGGTACCCAACATCCTCACTGACTCATATAATCACTGGTACCCAACATCCTCACTGACTCATATAATCACTGGTACCCAACATCCTCACTGACTCATTTAATCACTGGTACCAAACATATAATCACTGGTACCCAACATTCTCACTGATTCATATAATCACTGGTACCAAACACCCTCACTGGCTCATATAATAACTGGTACCAAACATCCTCACGGACTCTTTTAATCACTGGTACCCAACATCCTCACTGATTCATATAATCACTGGTACCCAACATCCTCACAGACTCATTTAATCACTGGTACCCAACATCCTCAGTGACTCATATAATCACTAGTACCCAACATCCTCTCTGACTCATATAATCACTGGTACCCAACATCCTCACTGACTCATATAATCACTGGTACCCAACATCCTCACTGACTCATATAATCACTGGTACCCAACATCCTCACTGACTCATATAATCACTGGTACCCAACATCCTCACTGACTCATATAATCACTGGTACCCAACATCCTCACTGACTCATATAATCACTGGTACCCAACATCCTCACTGACTCATATAATCACTGGTACCCAACATCCTCACTGACTCATATAATCACTGGTACCCAACATCCTCACTGACTCATTTAATCACTGGTACCCAACATCCTCAATGACTCATATAATCACTGGTACCCAACATCCTCACTGACTCATATAATCACTGGTACCCAACATCCTCACTGATTCATATAATCACTGGTACCTAACATCCTCACTGACTCATATAATCACTGGTACCCAACATCCTCACTGACTCATATAATCACTGGTACCCAACATCCTCACTGACTCATATAATCACTGGTACCAACATCCTCACTGATTCATATAATCACTGGTACCCAACATCCTCACTGACTCATATAATCACTGGTACCCAACATCCTCACTGACTCATATAATCACTGGTACCCAACATCCTCACTGACTCATATAATCACTGGTACCCAACATCCTCACTGACTCATATAATCACTGGTACCCAACATCCTCACTGACTCATATAATCACTGGTACCCAACATCCTCACTGACTCATATAATCACTGGTACCCAACATCCTCACTGACTCATATAATCACTGGTACCCAACATCCTCACTGACTCATATAATCACTGGTACCCAACATCCTCACTGACTCATATAATCACTGGTACCCAACATCCTCACTGACTCATATAATCACTGGTACCTAACATCCTCACTGACTCATATAATCACTGGCACCAACATCCTCGCTGACTCATATAATCACTGGTACCCAACATCCTCACTGACTCATATAATCACTGGTACCCAACATCCTCACTGACTCATATAATCACTGGTACCCAACATCCTCACTGACTCATATGATCCCTGGTATCCAACATCCTCACTGACTCATGTAATCACTGGTACCCAACATCCTCACTGACTCATATAATCACTGGTACCCAACATCCTCACTGACTCATATAATCACTGGTACCCAACATCCTCACTGATTCATATAATCACTGGTACCCAACATCCTCACTGACTCATATAATCACTGGTACCCAACATCCTCACTGACTCATATAATCACTGGTACCCAACATCCTCACTGACTCATATAATCACTGGTACCCAACATCCTCACTGACTCATATAATCACTGGTACCCAACATCCTCACTGACTCATATAATCACTGGTACCCAACATCCTCACTGACTCATATAATCACTGGTACCCAACATCCTCACTGACTCATATAATCACTGGTACCCAACATCCTCAGTGATTCATATAATCACTGGTACCTAACATCCTCACTGGCTCATATAATCACTTGTACCCAACATCCTCACTGACTCATATAATCACTGGTACCCAACATCCTCACTGACTCATATAATCACTGGTACCCAAAACCATCACTGACTCATATAATAACTGGTACCCAACATCCTCATTGACTCATTTAATCACTGGTACCCAACATCCTCACTGACTCATATAATCACTTGTACCCAACATCCTCTCTGACTCATATAATCACTGGTACCCAACATCCTCACTGACTCATATAATCACTGGTACCCAACATCCTCACTGACTCATATAATCACTGGTACCCAACATCCTCACTGACTCATATAATCACTGGTACCCAACATCCTCACTGACTCATATAATCACTGGTACCCAACATCCTCACTGACTCATGTAATCACTGGTACCCAACATCCTCACTGACTCATATAATCACTGGTACCCAACATCCTCACTGACTCATATAATCACTGGTACTCAACATCCTCACTGATTCATATAATCACTGGTACCCAACATCCTCACTGATTCATATAATCACTGGTACCCAACATCCTCACTGACTCATATAATCACTGGTACCCAACATCCTCACTGACTCATATAATCACTGGTACCCAACATCCTCACTGACTCATATAATCACTGGTACCAACATCCTTACTGACTCATATAATCACTGGTACCCAAAACCCTCACTGACTCATATAATCACTGGTACCCAACACCCTTACTGACCTCTATAATCACTGGTACCCAACATCCTCACTGACTCATATAATCACTGGTACCCAACATCCTCACTGACTCATATAATCACTGGTACCCAACATCCTCACTGACTCATATAATCACTGGTACCCAACATCCTCACTGACTCATATAATCACTGGTACCCAACATCCTCACTGACTCATATAATCCCTGGTACCCAACATCCTCACTGACTCATATAATCACTGGTACCCAACATCCTCACTGATTCATATAATCACTGGTACCCAACATCCTCACTGACTCATATAATCACTGGTACCCAACATCCTCACTGACTCATATAATCACTGGTACCCAACATCCTCACTGACTCATATAATCACTGGTACCCAACATCCTCACTGACTCATATAATCACTGGTACCCAACATCCTCACTGACTCATATAATCACTGGTACCCAACATCCTCCCTGACTCATATAATCACTGGCATCCAACATCCTCACTGACTCATATAATCACTGGTACCCAACATCCTCACTGATTCATATAATCACTGGTACCCAACATCCTCACTGACTCATATAATCACTGGTACCCAACACCCTCACTAACTTATATAATCACTGGTACCCAACATCCTCACTGACTCATATAATCACTGGTACCCAACATCCTCACTGATTCATATAATCACTGGTACCCAACATCCTCACTGACTCATATAATCACTGGTACCCAACATCCTCACTGACTCATATAATCACTGGTACCCAACATCCTCACTGACCGATATAACCATTGGTACCCAACATCCTCACTGACTCATATAATCACTGGTACCCAACATCCTCACTGACTCATATAATCACTGGTACCCAACATCCTCACTGATTCATATAATCACTGGTACCCAACATCCTCACTGACTCATGTAATCACTGGTACCCAACACCCTCAGTTACTTATATAATCACTGGTACCCAACATCCTCACTGACTCATATAATCACTGGTACCCAACATCCTCACTGACTCATATAATCACTGGTACCCAACATCCTCACTGATTCATATAATCACTGGTACCCAACATCCTCACTGACTCATATAATCACTGGTACCCAACATCCTCACTGACTCATATAATCACTGGTACCCAACATCCTCACTGACTCATATAATCACTGGTACCCAACATCCTCACTGACTCATATAATCACTGGTACCCACCATCCTCACTGACTTGTATAATCACTGCTACCCAACATCCTCACTGACTCATATAATCACTGGTACCCAACATCCTCACTGACTCATATAATCACTGGTACCCAACATCCTCACTGACTCATATAATCACTGGTACCAAACATCCTCACTGATTCATATAATCACTGGTACCCAACATCCTCACTGACTCATATAATGACTGGCACCCAACATCCTCACTGACTCATATAAATACTGGTACCTAACATCCTCACTGACTCATATAATCATTGGTACCCAACATCCTCACTGACTCATATAATAACTGGTACCCAACATCCTCACTGACTCATATAATCATTGGTACCCAACATCCTCACTGACTCATATAATAACTGGTACCCAACATCCTCACTGACTCATATAATCACTGGTACCCAACATCCTCACTGACTCATATAATCACTGGTACCCAACATCCTCACTGACTCATATAATCACTGGTATCCAACATCCTCACTGACTCATATAATCACTGGTACCCAACATCCTCACTGATTCATATAATCACTGGTACCCAACATCCTCACTGACTCATATAATCACTGGTACCCAACATCCTCACTGACTCATATAATCACTGGTACCCAACATCCTCACTGACTCATATAATCACTGGTACCCAACATCCTCACTGACTCATATAATCACTGGTACCCAACATCCTCACTGACTCATATAATCACTGGTACCCATATAATCACTGGTACCCAACATCCTCACTGATTCATATAATCACTGGTACCCAACATCCTCACTGACTCATATAATCACTGGTACCCAACATCCTCACTGATTCATATAATCACTGGTATCCAACATCCTCACTGGTCCCCAACATCCTCACTGACTCATATAATCACTGGTACCCAACATCCTCACTGACTCATATAATCACTGGTACCCAACATCCTCACTGACTCATATAATCACTGGTACCCAACATCCTCACTGACTCATATAATCACTGGTACCCAACATCCTCACTGACTCATATAATCACTGGTACCCAACATCCTCACTGACTCATATAATCACTGGTACCCAACATCCTCACTGACTCATATAATCACTGGTACCCAACATCCTCACTGACTCATATAATCACTGGTACCCAACATCCTCACTGACTCATATAATCACTGGTACCCAACATCCTCACTGACTCATATAATCACTGGTACCCAACATCCTCACTGACTCATATAATCACTGGTACCCAACATCCTCACTGACTCATATAATCACTGGTACCCAACATCCTCACTGACTCATATAATCACTGGTACCCAACATCCTCACTGACTCATATAATCACTGGTACCCAACATCCTCACTGACTCATATAATCACTGGTACCCAACATCCTCACTGATTCATATAATCACTGGTACCCAACATCCTCACTGACTCATATAATCACTGGTACCTAACATCCTCACTGACCCATATAATCACTGGTACTCAACATCCTCACTGATTCATATGATCACTGATACCAAGCATCCTCACTGGTTCATATAATCAGTGGTGCCCAACATCCTCACTGACTCATATAATCACTGGTACCAAAACATCCTCACTGATTCATATAATCACTGGTACCCAACATCCTCACTGACTCATATAATCACTGGTACCCAACATCCTCACTGACTCATATAATCACTGGTACCCAACATCCTCACTGACTCATATAATCACTGGTACCCAACATTCTCACTGACTCATATAATCACTGGTACCTAACATCCTCACTGACTCATATAATCACTGGTACCCAACATCCTCACTGACTCATATAATCACTGGTACCCAACATCCTCACTGACTCATGTAATCACTGGTACCCAACATCCTCACTGACTCATATAATCACTGGTACCCAACATCTTCTCTGACTCAAATAATCACTGGTACCCAATAATCACTGGTACCCAACACCATCACTAATTCATATAATAACTGGTACCAAACATCCTCACTGACTCATTTAATCACTGGTACCCAACATCCTCACTGAATCATATAATCACTGGTACCCAACATCCTCACTGACTCATATAATCACTGGTACCCAACATCCTCACTGACTCATATAATCACTGGTTCCCAACATCCTCATTGACTCATATAATCACTGGTACCCAACATCCTCACTGACTCATATAATCACTGGTACCCAACATCCTCACTGACTCATATAATCACTGGTACCCAACATCCTCACTGACTCATATAATCACTGGTACCCAACATCCTCACTGACTCATATAATCACTGGTACCCAACATCCTCACTGACTCATATAATCACTGGTACCCAACATCCTCACTGACTCATATAATCACTGGTACCCAACATCCTCACTGACTCATATAATCACTGGTACCCAACATTCTTGCTGACTCATATGATCACTGGTACCCAACATCCTCACTGACTCATATAATCACTGGTACCCAACATCCTCACTGACTCATATAATCACTGGTACCCAACATCCTCACTGACTCATATAATCACTGGTACCCAACATCCTCACTGACTCATATAATCACTGGTACCCAACATCCTCACTGACTCATATAATCACTGGTACCCAACATCCTCACTGACTCATATAATCACTGGTACCCAACATCCTCACTGACTCATATAATCACTGGTACCCAACATCCTCAATGACTGATATAATCACTGGTACACAACATTCTCTCTGACTCATATAATCACTGGTACCCAACATCCTCACTGACTCATATAATCACTGGAACCCAGCATCCTCAATGAGTCATATAATCCCTGGTACCCAACATCCTCACTGACTCATATAATCACTGGTACCCAACATCCTCACTGACTCATATAATCACTGGTACCCAACATCCTCACTGACTCATATAATCACTGGTACCCAACATCCTCACTGACTCATATAATCACTGGTACCCAACATACTCACTGACTCATATAATCACTGGTACCCAACATTCTCACTGATTCATATAATCACTGGTACCCAACATCCTCACTGACTCATATAATCACTGGTACCCAACATCCTCACTGACTCATTTAATCAGTGGTACCCAACATCCTCACTGACTCATTTAATCACTGGTACCCAACATCCTCAATGACTCATATAATCACTGGTACCCAACATCCTCAGTGACTCATATAATCACTGGTACCCAACATCCTCACTGACTCATATAATCACTGGTACCCAACATCCTCACTGACTCATATAATCACTGGTACCCAACATCCTCACTGACTCATATAATCACTGGTACCCAACATCCTCACTGACTCATATAATCACTGGTACCCAACATACTCACTGACTCATATAATCACTGATATCTAACATGCTCACTGACTAATATAATCACTGGTACCTAACATCCTCACTGACTCATATGATCACTGGTAGCCAACATCCTCACTGACTCATATAATCACTGGTACCCAACATCCTCACTGACTCATATAATCACTGGTACCCAACATCCTCACTGATTCATATAATCACTGGTACCTAACATCCTCACTGACTCATATAATCACTGGTACCCAACATCCTCACTGACTCATATAATCACTGGTACCCAACATCCTCACTGACTCATATAATCACTGGTACCCAACATCCTCACTGACTCATATAATCACTGGTACCCAACATCCTCACTGATTCATATAATCACTGGTACCCAACATCCTCACTGACTCATATAATCACTGGTACCCAACATCCTCACTGACTCATATAATCACTGGTACCCAACATCCTCACTGATTCATATAATCACTGGTACCCAACATCCTCACTGACTCATATAATCACTGGTACCCAACATCCTCACTGACTCATATAATCACTGGTACCCAACATCCTCACTGACTCATATAATCACTGGTACCCAACATCCTCACTGACTCATATAATCACTGGTACCCAACATCCTCACTGACTCATATAATCACTGGTACCCAACATCCTCACTGACTCATATAATCACTGGTACCAAACATCCTCACTGACTCATATAATCACTGGTACCCAACATCCTCACTGATTCATATAATCACTGGTACCCAACATCCTCACTGACTCATATAATCACTGGTACCCAACATCCTCACTGACTCATATAATCACTGGTACCCAACATCCTCACTGACTCATATAATCACTGGTACCCAACATCCTCACTGACTCATATAATCACTGGTACCCAACATCCTCACTGACTCATATAATCACTGGTACCCAACATCCTCACTGACTCATATATTCATTGGTACCCAACATACTCAATGACTTATATAATCACTGTTACCCAGCATCCTCACTGACTCATATAATCACTGGTACCCAACATCCTCACTGACTCATATAATCACTGGTACCCAACATCCTCACTGATTCATATAATCACTGGTACCCAACATCCTCACTGACTCATATAATCATTGGTACCCAACAACCACTGACTTATATAATCACTGGTACCCAACATCCTCACTGACTCATATAATCACTGGTACCCAACATCCTCACTGACTCATATAATCACTGGTACCCAAAATCCGCACTGACTCATATAATCACTGGTACCCAACATGCTCGCTGACTCATATGATCACTGGTACCCAACATCTTCACTGACTCATATAATCACTGGTACCCAACATCCTCACTGATTCATATAATCACTGGTACCTAACATCCTCACTGACTCATATAATCACTGGTACCCAACAACCTCACTGACTCATATAATCACTGGTACCCAACATCCTCACTGATTCATAAA